>NW_027282797.1:0-89375 GCF_046629955.1 Centroberyx affinis
CTTGTTTTCTTTAAGAGTCTCGTACACTACTCGTACACTACTATGAAAAAAAGCCTTGCCACCCTAGGGTGTCTTTTTTTTTGCTATTATCAAAGCTTTGGTGATACTTGGCACGTTGTACCTAGATTGGATTTGAGATTTTATAATCTTTTAAAGTGGAAATATTGATAAACGGGGCCCACAAAACCCTCCATGGCCCGCTAAGTAATACAGCATATGTGCAAATATTTTTCCTGATTGCTACTGTAATATCACTTACAGGTGACTGGCCTTTTAAATAAACATTCAGCTTGAGGCGATAATGTTAGAAATGTCTGAAATATCAAAGCAAGCACTGTAGCCTCCAGTATTGGGAAGCTGCATCTCCAGAAAAAGGGCTAAAAAGTTGGCATACTGAGTTCAGTCCTCTGTGGTCTGCAATTGTGCACAATATCACTTCGCCTGATTCTCGTTAGCAAAACATCACGAGTGCATTTTGTCATCAGTTTGTAACACTAAATAATGCTCTATATGAGGCAGCAGGCAACACAAAATGTGAACTCAGTCAACCAAATGGGTTCCATTCGTGAACCTGAAACACATCTGGGACAGGGCTTTTGCCCAGGGCGTTGCCTACTTACATTACGCTGAACAACCAAAACAATCATAACATTCAGTTATATGTAAGCACAGTATGCTGTCATCATTAAGCTGGTGTCTGCTGCTGTTGAGGAAATCGCTTCACTTGTAGGATTTATCACTTTGTTTATCTGATGAAGTTATAAAGAGAAGCTTTCTCAAGCGTGAAAATGCCAGCTGCAACTACTTAAAACAATGTAGCTGCCAAAAGACTGGCAGCACCTTTTTTGCCTGAAAAGCATCCAATCAGAGAGGGCACCAAATGTGTCTTGTGTTGTTAATGGAAAGGAACGTAAAGTTATGGGAAAATGGGTGCACCAAAAAAGTAAATTACAACACTTTGTCACAAAATAATTCCTGGAATGCACTGAACATCACAGATTGATGATATATAGGTGTAAGAGTATCCAAGGGTGGATTTTTCCTTCGGCTTCTCAAAGTGGAGGCCAAGAGGAGCTATGCCATGTTCTGTTGGCGCGAACAAGGGAACAGATGAATAAAACAAGACTTGACACCACAGTGTTTCTGAGGAAGCCTAACAAAACGGGCATTCCCTGACTCACTACTAGGGTTGGGCGGTAATGCGGTAATACGGTAATACGGTATCCCGGGGTATTTGAAAATAGCAACGGTGTCCGTTTCATTACCGTCATAAAAAAAATTCTGCTGCGCAATGTGCGCATATATATAATAAACACCTTAAAACAATGTAATTTGTCAAATAAATAACCTGTCAAAAAAGACTAACTATTTAGAAGCGATCATAATCACGCGTCATGTGACAGCTTCTCCTCGGAAGGGAGAATTAGAAAAAAAAGATGGCGAGCGCAAGCGAGTTGGTCCCTAAAAAGAATGCAACTGCTGCATTTGGCAGCATTTCGGGTTCCGACTAGGGATGGACATTTCAAGCAAAAATACTATTCGATATTCACTAGGAACTATTCGACCATTCTTCGAAGATCACCCCCCCGCACGGACGGTGCGAACTAGGCTAGCCATATTGACGTTAGCTAGCCAGGCTAACTAGCAAGCTAGGCGGACGTTAGCATAGAGCTAGCTAGCTAAGCCAGCTACCTAGTCCGGCTAAATAGCTACTTAGCCGGTTCGGGGCTAATCATGGCCCCGACAGCAATGCCGGTCCTTCTCTCGTTTTACGTGCCCATCTCAGAATCAATCACCCTCTAACCGCTGCGAGGATGAACATCTCGTCCAGTTCAAAGCCCCCCGCTGCTGCTGCTGCCCAAGCAGGACCATCCACTGTAAATATGTTGTAAATATGTAACGTTTGCTATTCCGTTTCTGATGTTGTTCAGAGAAAAAAACTGGAACATGTATCATATTTTTGTCGTTGTGTGAAAATCACAGTTGAAGTGCACTGCAGCCACCTTGTGGCGGGAAACGGTATAGCAGCGACTACATAAATTCATCATTTGGAATTGCCGGCTCCCTCCAATCAGATGGTAATACCGTATACCGCGGGAAAATTTGGGGAAGGTTTAACGGTGTCAAAAATTGGATACCGCCCAACCCTACTCACTACATCCAACTATCGGACCTTCTCTTACCTTTTGTTCCTCTCTCTCCCTGGCGATGTGGCACCTTTCAATCTTCCAGTGGCGGAGGAAGTCGCGGAGGTAGCCGAAGACGGTGAGGATGCCGTAGCCCATGTAGGTGAGCACCGCCACCAGCATGGGCGTCTCCTCGAACGACTCGTCGAAGGGACAGCTGTACAGGCCGCCATGATGCGATGCCGCTTGGACCTGGGCACCATGGAACCAGATGTCAGTGTAGCAAAACATCTGGGGCTACATTCATTCACTTTGTAAAATTCACAGCACTTGGTTCCTATGCAGCAAGTTCCAAAGAAAAAAGTACTAATTTGGTATCAGATATAATAAAGTAATTATTATGAACTTTCCTATTATAGTTGACCTTCATGTATTTCTATGGTACGAAGTAAGATTGGAAAACATTATCAACACTCAAGAGCTACATTTGTCTTTGACTGCAAATATCTGTTGAAACGATGAAACAATTAAATTATTTTTTACACATGTTATGTTTTTATTTAGTTTCAGTTCTAGTTTTAGTATTTTTGGTACGGATGATATTTTTTTAAAGGTATGATGATAGAAATTCAGAACAGATAATTTGTAACTGTTTGCAACAGGTATTGTGTATTATACAACAGGTAGTTCCGACCTAGCGATCTGATTGGTCAACTAGACATTTAGAACGTGCTCAAATCAGCATGACAGCACACCTAGCCGTGCTCGTCACTAAATATTACTCCGCCATATATTATCATACAATAATTATCATACGTTATATTTAAATATAACGCTACGTTAACTCTGTTCAGCCTTGATGTTACCAGACGCTCTGCATCCTCCATCAGCTGTGCCGGTGAGTCGGTGACACGGCGCTACTAGCTTAAAAATACATGTGAAGTTCGCGGACATAGTAGCTAAATCTGTCCATGGAAAAATTATTTTTTTCAGCAGATATCTTAGTTACAACAAGATTGAGCTAGCAAGGCAGTTTTGTGTTTATATGTGTGGTATTTATTCAGTTTGGGAAATCCCGCGATCTCTAGAAAGCATTAGCTCAAGTTGGCTGGCTGACTCAACAGGGACTAGAAATCGTCTCTGTTGCTAGGTCGTTACTAAGGCTCCGCCTACTTGCTGGAGTAGTAAACTAGGTTCCATTACCTCCTTGGTCTACTGACGTGACTGATTGTTTTCCAGTTATTAGTCAGACCCCATGTATTTCCAGGGAAACGGAGATAACACTAGCAAAAAGTTTTTTATTTTGAGAGCGAATTGCCCCACAATATGAATACATTTTGTTTATATCTTTTATTTTGTTGGTAACTGTTGTATAATCGCAATATTACACTCGTGATGCTTACGGACCGAGGCGCTTCACTGTCGTGCCAATAATGACGGCAACGCACACCCTCTCGTGTAATATTGCTTAAATATACAAACAATAAAAAAACGAAAAATCTAAATGATTTTGTTTTAAAAGTAAACAAGATTAAGTTCAGTTTTAGCTTCTTCACAGTTTCATTTTTATCTTTATTTCAGTTTACAACAATGTTTTGAACACCCAGTTTTATCATTTACTATAATAACCTTGCTATAAAGATATGCCATTGAGGTATTTGTTGTTGTTTTTGTTGTAAAAAAAAACAAGCCCACATATGATTTTGTATTTGAGCTATGAGTGTGTGTGTGTGTGTGTGTGTGTGTGTGTGTGTGTGTGACCTCCTCTGCTTTTATCCTAATGAAAAAGCATAAGTCTGTCTTTTGTTATGGCTAGCGTGTGTTTCTGCAACTCACTTAAGAGCCGACTTCACTGTGTGGCCTTCATATATACAGCACGTGCGAGTGGGAGGAAGATAAGGAGGCCTCCCAAGTAATAAGTTATGATTTGGTCGTCCACTAACTATAATGTACGGCAAACATTGTGTCACTGCGGCCGGAGGAGGACAATTTGAAAGTAAAATAAGGGACGAGTTGGGTGTGTGAACCTGTGCACTCCTAGCTGGGAGATGTCAGAATTACAGCATGAATTTTGAAAATATGCTGTAAATCATAGAATGTTTCAGACGCAGATCCACGGCTAATGAAAAGCAGGCGGTGTGTTTCTGCAGCGCTGTGCGGGTTTTAAACCACAACATATGGAATTGAGGATACACACCATTAACTTCACATCTCCATTTTGTTTAGACAGTGTTTTCGCAGTGGTAAAGGGGTAGAAAGAGAGAAAGTCATTGTGTTTTACAGGCACACACTACACTACACAGGCCTTATGTGCTCATGACTATTAGGGACTACATGTGACTGGTCATGCCTCTCTCTCAAATACCTTAGAGACTAGCAATGCTGACATCCGCATGAACCGCGATCAGCTGAGAGTCAGTCACCAGCCGCTCGATTTCTTAGCCTTATGAAACAAGGAAATCAGGGGAAGGAACTGGTCCTGTGTCGGACACGACTACCCACGAGGCCTTGCTTCCACATGGCCGGTGAAAAGAAAGGTTTAGGCATCCCGCTTGAAACCTATCAGCCCTTATTTCCCTTGAGAATCTCAAACTGGAGGCGACTACAATGAGTTTGTTTTTGCCAGCAACTACTCGTCTGAATAAGATGCAGACGTCAAAACAGCAAATACCCATGATGGCCGACAATCACTGTAAATTGTGACCTTTTGCTCATTTTGTTGACCTACAAAATTGCATTCAAAATGCATTTCTTGGGAATTATTTTGTCTGAGTTCTCTGCAAAGTACACTATTCTATAAAAGTGGAAAGGTACAACTGTTGAAAATAGTTCCCTAACACCCCTCGATGCAATTTAAAGATGACATCTGAATCACACTTTCAAATAAATTCCTAAATTGATAGGAAATAAAGACATTTCCTTTTCACACTGATATAGAACAGTAGCACAGGACTCAGACCAAAATTACCCAATAAAGCAACAACTTTGTAGAAATCACAGGGTGTAAATGCGTTGTGTGTGATACTATCTAATTATGCAGCCACAGAGGACAGGACACATTAATTGGAACAGTTACAGAGGGTGCACCCAAGGGTGGAAATTTCATTAGCCTCTTTGGAAAAAGCTGTTTTGCACTATGCTTGCTGTCTCAATGGGCCTGAACTGAACAGGTGCACTGGTGCAATGTTTACTCCAGTCTATCTAATCACCAACCCAACACAGCTTCATACACAGTTTTAAAGAGAACCCACCCACTTTGAGAAATTAGAATTTTTCAAACTTTACAGTAATTTAGATGACAACTGCCAAATTTGCAATGGTGAGAAAAAAATGCAACCCTGAAAATGAGCCAAAAAAGCAAAGAGAATACCATATTCGCTTAAATTAATAATATGGCTCCATTCAGTCTATGGTGTTTAATTCTAGTAGGAATCATGTCACAGCTCTTGCGAGTATACTCATTCAATATACCTGAAATCACAAATGAAATGGAGGCTTGTGTACTGTCACTACTGGTTTCACTGTAGGCTACATTGCAGTCTGTAAGATAAACATACCAGGATGAGATGCAGCCTGCAAACTTGCTAACAGGCTAGGCAGAGACAGGCGGACTGTACCAAGCTGTTCGACTGGCTTGGTTGGTTCAGTTCTCTACAGCTTCTGATCTGACGATAACTGGCCCCGATGCGTGCCGTGCTCTCTTGTATGGACAGGGCAACACGCCAAACTCCATTAAAGAACTGTTAGTTTAATGTGGTTTCGCTTATTGGCAAAGGTACATATATCATAATAAGAGTTGAAGCCTTTTCTAAATTTTTACGATCTACTGTTGAATTCGGCATACATATAATACACAAAGTAGCACTTTAATTCCATAAAATCTCAACTTTCGGGATAGTCTCGGCTCTTTTTCTAGCAATCTTCTTCCACCGGGATACAACAGGGGGGCGGTAGCGAGCAGGGTGAACTAATTTGAAAAGTTGCGATTTTATTGAAATTAAGTGCTGCTTGGTGGGTTATATGTATGCCGAATTAAAGAGTGGCTCTTAATGATTAAGAAACGCTCTTCAATCATATTTTCAAAGGTACGTATCTTTGCCGATAAATGAATTCACTTTAAACTACCAGATGTTTGAACAGAGTTTGGCGTCAAAATAGAAGAGTGAACGGGACGTATCGGGGCTACATGACAAGAAACTGTCAACTTATCTACAGCCGAACAAAAACACACGTAGAGCAGCAGGCCTGTGGCGTTTAACACGGGAATAAATGACGGTAATCTCAGTAGAAGCATCGTCTGGGTGTCTCCGGGTCCAGACAATAGACGCTTCCCCGGCTTCACCCATCTCTCCTCTCCGTCCCATCCCGGGCCTCACCTCCTCCTCCTCGGGGTGGCAGTGCTGCTTGGGCTGCTGATGGCAGCGGAGGAGGATCTTTGCCAAGCCGTTCCTCTCCGGTTTCAGTCCGTTCTTCACGCGCTGACACACTTCTCCGTTGGCTGGCTTGGTCGCTGGGCTTTCAGTCATTGCTGGCCAACGATTGTGGATCCGCGACGGTAACTTGCATGTAGTGACACGGAGCCTGCCTGCGGTGCAAAGCGGTGACAGTATCCGAGCCGGGAGCGCGAGCGTTTACAAATACACTAAAAACTCTCTCACACACACTCTCACGCACACACACGCATACACACACAAAACACACACACAGTAACCTGAAATTCCAGACGCCCAACACCGGAAATCAACGCCCATAGTGACTGGTGTGAGCCAGTAATATCGGTGCCCGCAAGAGGGGGCGTGGCTTACCGGGCTTCACATGTGCAAAGGGAGTGGTCCGGTGTACGTGAACTCTAGTCACCTCTTATAATGTTTTGGGCACGTACAGTAGCCTACTTCAAAAAGTGGGGGGAAAGGGGAAATTATTTGTTACATTAAAAGTAAAACCAAACCGAAATCTTCATTTCGGTGTTTGCTGAATAAACATAACGTAAATTATTGAAATATTAGAATAAAGTTACTACTACTACTACTACTACTAATAATAATAATAATAACTGTAACAACAAGTTTTAAAAACAATATTTCAATCAAATAAAAGCAAATATACTCACAAAATTAATTACAAGTAATAGCAAGAAGGAAAAAGGAAACATAAGAATAGAGGCTATAACCAATATAATCAGATCAATAATGAGATTAAAATACATCACATAAAAGCAAGTTTATGATAGTAAGTTCTGAGAAGTGATTTGAAGTTATTTACTGCAACAGCAAGGAAGCTTTTTTTTAAAAAAAAAACAAAAAAAAAAAGAAATCTGTGATGGCTTCCCTTTATGAAATCGTTCATGGTGTTTGTGGGGCAAGGTCAGGATTTGAGACAAAAGTTGAACATTTGAGAATAGTATAGTAGAATAGAAGTCAAAAATATTTATAAAATAAAGAGAGATGAAAGTAACATTTTGAAAATCAAGTCTAAATTTTGAGATTATAAAAATTTGATATTCATGTCAAAATGTTTCTTTATACACTCTTATATACTCTTTGAGCACATAAACACAGTTATAATGAGTATCAGGACTATGAAACCATATAAACCTAAGTGAAGACATTTATATCTACTTTTAGGCATTAGCTAATGCTTATTAAAATTGATTACAATGAGTATAACAACTTAGTTTTGTCAACATTACAAGCAACTGCAGTAAGGAGTGAGAAACGAGAAATATTCCTGTGTCCATCAGTTTGGTGGAGTGCAAGGTAAAGAAATAAGAAATAAGAGACAGAGAGAAATGCGTTTTCAGTGCAAGAATAGGAGGAAGATATGGGAGAGGGGGATGTAAAGTGTTTCTTGAAAATATGTGTTTTCAGGTTACAACCTAAGATATGGAGTAATTCTGTTGTCTGGATTGGGCTTGAGAGGTCACCCACCAGTCTACCATTGGGGAGGCGTGAGGGAGAGGAGTTAAAGGAAAAATCCACCCTAAAACTCTTTAATACTGTAAAAAAAAAAAAAAAGGGGGGCTTCTTTCTAGAGCCGGCATTCTGCACTGGCATTCAACAATCATACAGGGAGAAATCCATCATAGAAGAGGCAGAGAGACCAATTTCTCCACTGACAGTAGCCTCAATAGACCAGAATGCAATGCAACCAGAAGACATACTGTGCTATGAGTAAGGGGTCATTCTGGGAAATGTAGGAAATCACTAACTGAAGTAGAAGTAGATGAGGCAGGTTGAGGGAAAGTCAGTACACCATAAAAGTAAATTACACCACAAAAACTAACTCCTGAACGCATTGAAGATCACAGATTGATGATATCTAACAATATAAGAGGCACTGAAGCACAGTGGTTACATAGGATATATTGCACCGCAAAACACAATAACACAACAACTCAACCTGAATGGAGCTGATCAATAATGACACCAACAGTCCCAAGGCGCTGGGGATTATGGATTCTTACTAAAAGCTGAAGCTATATTGAATTACAACAAAATACGACCCAAATATAAACAGATAATTTCATAACATTAATGTGTGCTGATCTAGGCATGGAAAACAGGCACATTGTAAACATGCCTGTGATCTCATGCAGGAAACACTTGCAAGATCATTTTGCTGAAGACTCAATTATGTTTATGAACACAGCACCACAAATGAACAAATTGAATCACAGTGGAGAATCTTAAAGGGACATGAACCACTATTTTTCAGCTAGTTAAACTAATTTCAGCTAGGAATTGATGTTCAAGCCAATTTTATAATGACATTACATACATGCAGGTATCTATTTATACTATAGAACTATACTGTGCTATACTGTAGAAATCACAGCTGGTTGCTCCATCTAGTGGTTCAAATGACAGTGATGACTTTGAAAGGCTTGGAGTGTCCTTGGTGGGACCCAGAGTACTGCTGGTTTTCTATCCTACCAGCTAGTTAACTGCAGTTAATTACATTCACCTGGTGTCCCAGGTGTAAATCAGTCCCTGATTAGATGGCTAGAATGAAAACCAGTAGGAGGGCCCTGAACCAGCACTGAAAACCACTGACCTACAACAGTGGTCTCCAATCCAAAGTGCCACTGAGGACCAAGAGTTACCAGGTTTTCATGCCAACTGCACAGTGCATCAGCTGATTTCACCAACTGGCACACCTTCAACCAGAGACAAGGAAACTAACAACTGAAATTAGCTGCTGTAGTATTTGGTTGGAATGAAAACCTGCAGACTCTTGGCCCTTCGTGACACATCAACAATGAAATGTCATATAGCTAATGCTGCTGTCCCTGTTGCCAATGTCCACGTGTCTTCCTCCTGACCCTAATAGGAGCTAAGACAGGAGCTTTCTACTTGAAAATGCCATTCATGTCAGGTTTCATTTGGTAAATACTACTTGGGAACTCGTGGTTTGGTGTTGGACCTGGATTTCTCTGACATCCTGAATTCTGATGTCAAACAACAAGGAAATACCTGCAATCAGGTGTAGGGAATGATAGGTGTCAAGGATGTGTGTTTTACGACAGGTACTACTGTAAAAGATAGAGGGGAGGGGCCAAAAAGAAAGGTAGCATGTTCACTGTATGTTTGGACTGGTGTATGGAGTATGGAGACATTAAAGTTAGTGTTTGTTGCAAAGACTGAACTCTCGCTAGTTATTCTTAAATAAACTGAAGCACAGTTTATTACATGGTGTGAAGTGGTCGAGGATGGCAAAGTTTCAACCGCCGGAGAGCTTTGCTTTGAGAAACCCGCAGAGTGGCCTGACTGGAAGAAACGGTTCACTCGATACAGGACGGCTACGAAACTGGACAAAGAGGAAGGCCCAGTTCAAGTAAGCATGTTGGTGTACGCACTTGGAAAAGAAGCGGAGAACATTCTTAGCTCTTTTACCTACGGAGAACGGGAAGACGAATCGCAGTATGATGTTGTATTGGCAAAATTTGATGCATACTTCATCCCGAGGCGCAATGCTATTCATGAACGTGCATGCTTCAACCAGCGAGTGCAGCGCGCAGGAGAGCGTGCAGAGACATTCATTCATGCACTGTATGAGCTGTCGGAGCACTGCGACTTCGGAGCAAACCGCGAGGAACACATCAGGGACCGAATCGTGGTGGGCATCCTGGACAAGGACCTGTCTCAGAGGCTACAGCTGATCCCGAACCTCACTCTGGAGATGACGGTGCAGGAGGCGCGGCAGTCAGAGGAGGTGAAAGCTCAAGTCGACCAGCAAGGAGAGCGGGCCTGTGCTGTACAGGAGGTAGCACAACGACACAGCAGCGGCGCACGGACAAAATGGCGGCGGCCGCAGAGGGACAAGCACAGGGACCGAGACAGTGACAGCGACCGCAGGAAGTGCGGACGGTGCGGCAAAACGCCACACAGCCAGCAGGACAAGTGCCCAGCAAGGAAGTCTACTTGCAACAGATGTGGGAAAAGTGGACACTGGGAAAGAGTGTGCAAAAGCAGGCTGGTGAGTGAAGTGACTGAGGGTGAGGGACATGGACAGTATTATCTGGGCTCAGTTAATAGCACACCTCAAGATGATGATGATTGGACAGTGACATTGAACATTGGTAGCAGTCCTTTTGACTTTAAAATTGACACTGGGGCTGATTGTAGCATCTTGAGTGAAACTCTGTTCAAAACACTCGAGCCCAAGAGAGTCCTACAGAGAGCAAAGAAGGTACAAAGTGGTCCGGGGGGCGGTTTGAACTGTTTAGGGCAGTTTATAACGCAGACCAGCTACAAGGGCAAAACACATACGTTCAGATTCTATGTTGTTAGAGGGGCGAGCGTAAATAACCTACTCAGCAGGCCAGTAGCTCTAGCAATGGGGCTAGTACACCGAGTGTATGAGATCAGTAGCAGTGAACAGGAGTTCGGCCCACTGAAAACACAGCCTGTGAAAATTGTGCTACAGGAAACTGCCCAGCCCTATGCAGTGTGCACTGCACGTCGAGTCCCCATACCCCCCCTGAGTGCAGTAAAAGAGGAGTTGGGCCGGATGGAAGCCAACGACATCATTGAGTCTGTGACTGAACCAACAGAGTGGTGCGCCCCGATGGTGCCTGTTCCAAAAAAGTCTGGCAAGGCACGTATCTGTGTTGACCTACAAAAGCTGAATAAAGCTGTCAAAAGAGAGAGGTTCATCCTGCCGACATCAGAGGAGATGATTGCCAAGCTGAGTGGTTCCACAGTCTTCTCATCACTGGACGCGGCCTCAGGGTTCTGGCAGATCCCACTGGACAAAGACAGCCAGAGGTTGACCACCTTCATCACACCGTATGGAAGGTACTGTTTTAAACGTCTTCCTTTTGGGATTACCAGTGCACCTGAGATCTTCCAAAGAAAGATGGTCGAGACGCTGGAAGGGCTGCAGGGAGTTGCAGCCTACATAGACGACAACATTGTCCACGGCAGGGACATGAGTGAGCACAATGAGTGGCTGCAGAAAGTCATGGAGTGACTAGAGTCTGCAGGCCTGAAGCTGAACACAGAGAAGTGTGTGCTGCGAAAGGGGGAGCTACACTTCCTGGGGCAGGTGATCAACAAAGACGGTGCGCGACCCGACCCAGCCAAGGTGTCTGCAATCAACGAGCTCAACCCGCCAGAAAACGTCCAAGAACTAAAGAGAGTACTCGGCATGGTAAATTACCTGGGGAAATATATTCCCGACCTAGCCACAGTGGGCCAGCCACTGTATGAACTGCTAAAATTAAAGTCAGTGTGGACGTGGGGTCCGGTGCAGCAGGTAGCCTTCGAGCAAATTAAAGAACTCCTCACATCACCTACCTTGGTGTACTTTGATGTGCACAAGAGAACAGTTGTCTCGGCGGACGCAAGCAGCTACGGGATAGGCGGTGTCCTGTTACAGCTCCACAGCAAGGACTGGAGACTGGTGGCGTATTGTTCCAGACGACTGAGTGACGCTAAAACGAGGTACGCTCAGATAGAAAAGGAGTGCCTGGCGAGTGTGTGGGCGTGTGAGA
Source organism: Centroberyx affinis (assembly GCF_046629955.1). Lineage (NCBI taxonomy): Eukaryota > Metazoa > Chordata > Actinopteri > Beryciformes > Berycidae > Centroberyx > Centroberyx affinis. The sequence continues at coordinate 12,121 of NW_027282797.1, forward strand.
GGTTTGAGAAGTACCTCTACCGCCTATCTGCATTCAAACTGATCACAGATCACAAACCCCTCATTCCACTGATGAACTCTAGAGATCTTGACAATGTGCCGATCCGCTGCCAGAGACTTCTCATGAGGTTGATGAGGTTCAACCTGGAGGCAGAGTATGCGCCGGGGAAGACCCTGGTCGTGGCAGACGCGCTGTCCAGGAGCCCACAGAGAGACACGGGACACAACCGAGACAGTCACACAGACGTGGAGTGTTACGTCGCAGCCGTGATGAGCAGCATACCAGCGTCACCACAGAAGATGGACAGCATCAGAGCAGAGACAGCAGCTGACGAACAGCTCCAAGAGGTGATCAGGTACATACAAGGGGGGTGGCCTGAACACATAGCAAACACACACAGCTGTGTTAGGGAGTACTTTCCCATGAGAAACGAACTGTCTGTGCATGATGGGTTAGTAACCAGAGGTAGCAGGATAGTGATACCTGAGACAATGAGGCCAGAGATATTAGAACGTATACATGAGGGCCATCAAGGGCTTAGCAAGTGCCGAGACAGAGCCAACACTTCAGTGTGGTGGCCCGGCATAGCCTCACAGATCACACACAAGGTTGAGAACTGCATGTACTGTCGTGAGCAGAGGAGAGCACAGAGCAGAGAGCCTCTCTTGTCAACACCTCTCCCAGAGAGGCCGTGGAAGAAAATTGGCATAGATTTGTGTGAACACGAAAGAGACAGATATCTGGAGATACTCCACATGCCAACCACGACAAGTGCACAGGTAGCCTTGAAGCTGAAAGCTACATTTGCCCGGTACGGAATACCGGAGGAGGTTGTCAGCGACAACGGGCCACAGTTCAGCAGTAATGTATTCAGAGACTTAGCCCGTGAGATGGACTTTAAGCACACAACCTCTAGCCCCCATAACTCACAAGGAAATGGACAAACAGCCAAGAGGATTCTGAAACAAAAAGATCCCCTAATCGCTCTCATTATCTACAGATCCTCTCCACACTGCAGCACAGGTGTCAGTCCGGCTGAATTCCTGATGGGCAGAAAGATCAGGACGACTCTGCCCATCCTTGCCAAGAACCTGCAACCAAAGTGGCCGAGCAGACAGCACGTCAGAGCTAGAGATGCTGCTGAGAAAGGTAAACAGGTCTATTACTACAACAAGCGTCATGGTGTGAGACAACTCACACCACTGCGGCAAGGCGACCATGTTCTCACAAGGCTGGACAGACAAAAGGCCTGGACTACACCCACAGTAGTGACAGGTGAGAGCACTACACAGAGGTCGTACCTCATTGAGACACAGCAAGGAGCTCTGTTCAGGCGAAATCGTCACCATCTCCAAGCAGTGCCCATTGCAGGGTCCTCAGTGAAAGCTACCACAAACCCCGGAAGTGACCCACCAGACGTCCAGGTGAGCCCTAAACATGGCTCACCTAGACCAAAAGTGAACACTGATGGACTGTTCCAAACCAGGTCTGGTAGACCTGTCCAGAGACTTGAGTTGTGAAGGGAAGCTTTGTTAAACCTGTTCAGAGACTTGAGTTGAAAGAAAAAAAAACGGTACTGTTTGTGGGATACATGGCTTATTGTGAAAAAAAAAAAAGGGACTGGAAGACAGCCAGAAAAAACGAGTAAGAGACATATGTGTCATACGTGTTTTGTTTTGAAAAATGTTAGAAACTGTTATGCAGGTTTGTTTGTTTGATAAGATACATTTTGGTTGTTAAATATTTACTCTTAGGCCACAAGAGGGTGCTGTTGTTATTTGGGCCAAGCGATGAGTGTTACTGAGTATGGATAAGGGCAGTATCGAAAAGTGGGAGATGTCAAGGATAGAGGGGAGGGGCCAAAAAGAAAGGTAGCACGTTCACTGTATGTTTGGACCGGTGTCTGGAGTATGGAGACATTAAAGTTAGCGTTTGTTGCAAAGACTGAACTCTCGCTAGTTATTCTTCAATAAACCGAAGCACAGTTTATTACAATAGGCTATACTAATTTCAAATAAAATAAACAGAATGGAGGATTTTCATCACATTTTGTAATAAGGACTCTCAAAATGCCATGGCAGGGCACCACTACCTGCTGCGTTTTTCATTTGTGTATACATTGTAATATTTGGTTTAACATTAGGTGATTATCAAATCCAACTCCTTGTAGAGAACGTTCTTCCCAAGTTTTCTAGAGAGATCAAACTTCTCAAGAACATAAGAACACCTTTCCAGTTTGAGATGGGCTGTGTGCTTGATGTCACGCCATCACTTAAGACACAGGGGTGTTTGTTTTCCCAGCTGTTGCTCTGTACTATAGAGTCTAGACTGTAGCAATGCTTATTTGTACCAACTAGTTTGAACATGGGACTTGGGACTTTTTTGGGCCATTTATTCTTGTGGCTGTGTCACCACCTAATCCTTGATATTCTGATGTGAACTTCTGGGATCTTTATATTCCTCCATTGTTGGCATGCTTTTGTTTGGAATCATACTTCGGCTGTTAGATATAACGTCAAGTCTGCAGAGAATGTCAATCGTGGCGTTTGACAACTTCAAGTGAATTCAAACACATCCTTTGTTGCTTTGAGTCGTCAAGTCGTTCCAAAGGTTTTTCCCCACATGACATGAATGCAGCATAATTCCCTGCCTTGGAGACATGCCCTTGGTTGTTTACATTTTGCGTAGGTATGAGTGAATAACAAAGACACTTAGTTTGTGTACCTAATAGAAACAAACGCTCAGCTAGATTTTAGAAGGCAACATCTGTCTTCAGTACTGCCAAATCCAAGTGTGTTTTTCATTCATTCTGTCCAACTCATTTGATTTGCCACCATCTTGACTGGAACACCACATTGGGGACTGTTGAGGGTGTCAATTTGTTAGCAAGGAGTGTGTTGAATCAGAGAACATTAGAAGTTATTTTCAGATAGCGTAGCTTCAGTGTTTGGTTTTGTTTGAATTTGGTTGATGTTAAAGAGTAGAATCCTGTTGCACTGGGTTCAGTAAAGAGACCTTATGCAATGGGTGTACAGCAAACATTAAAGTAATTCTGTATATGCTATAACAAAAGCTTTGCATACATGGCAAGTGGGGTCAAGCACTGGTCAGGGGAAGAGAGAGAGAGAGAGAGCAAGAGAGAGCCTGATGAGTCAAGAAGTGCCTGGTTGTCAGAGATTGGGAGTGAATGCTGCTACTCTTCAAAGACCAAGAACACTACAGTGTGGGAGTTGTTTTATGCGTGTTCATGCGTGTTATTTCTGGCAAATCGTCCGTGTTCCCCCTGTGCAAGACCCATATAAATGCTATAGTACTGTTATACCTGCTGAAAATGTGACACTTGAATGCCCAGTGTAAACTCTGTGCTATGTCATCAAATGGAAAGAAAAATTCAGATAAATATACAGCCTAATAGCTGATACGTCAAAGGTTCTTTACTTTTTAGGCCTGGAAGGCAAACTGAGTAAATATAATCTTTCACCCTGCCAGGCTAACTAAAACATGCTTGTCTACTTTGACCAAGGAGGGAATTATACCAGTAAAAAAATATTAAAAAAGGAGGTTGTGAGTCTGTCTTAAACAAATTATTTTTCAATTAGTTTCCACAGACAGGCAAAGTTTCCCTTTAAAGGTGGTACATGTAGCACTGTTTATCATCAATACATCATTGTCATTTAACTGTAATAACTTGGTATAATTACTGTAAACAAATGAGACCATGGTTGAGATGATTGGTAGCCTCTATCTCACACTTGTGGTATTGTTAGTGCTAGTATTTCTCAGAATTAAGCAACTTACATTACCAAACATTTTGACTGTCTTTGCTTTTAATAAACAATATGACATGGGGTAAGTTGATATTACTGCTTGTTTCATAATTTGATTCAGTTGTAAATTTACATCATGCAGGGCGCTTCATATTGTTGCTGCCTGGGAAGCTGATTTAGAGCGTTTGTGTCAAATGCAAATCTGCAGTACGCCTCATTTAACAACTCTATGGAGCAACTGCCTCTACAGATTCAGCAATTAGAATAAATGTAATGCTACATTCCCAACATATAGCAAAGACAGTAGATACAGGCTTCCTACTTGAAAATACTGTTCACCTCAGCTTTCAGGTGGTAAATCCTACTTGGTAAGCCTACATACTGCATTGGTTGTATTGACGTTACCAACAAGGTACTGTTCCCTTTATGAAATAGATATAAAAAGCAAGTGAGTATGGCGTCTATTGTGCCTATAGCCTATTGAAATTTCTGGATCCTATGAAGCCTTTATAGCAGGGAATGCTGTATTTGTTTCAAATAAAGCAAACAAAATGGACAATTTTCATCACATAGGCCATTTTGTGAGCACAAATGCCAAATGTTTCATTTGTGGTTGACACTGCAATATTTGGTTTGCTGTAAAACATGATCTTCAATCATCTAGTCTTGACGCTTTCAAACTAGTTTGAAGTCCTTACAAGACGCCACTTTCAACCAAGTCCTTCTGATGGTTATTCTGGATGCAGCATTGCTACTTTAGAACTACATGTTGCCTCTAAAGCTGAGTCCATCAGTTTGACTGGCAGTAAAATCAGTGCATTTGACTGATTCAATCATACCTATGGCTGATCTGCATTAACTACCTTTTGGCACAAATGTTCCTACCCTGGCTCTCTCTCCATTCCCCTAATTTGAATTTCACAGAATGGCCACTAGATGTCAGCAGACAACCAGAAATCAACAGAGGCTCTCAAACTCTAGTCTCCCCGAGTCTCCCCATCTTAAATGTATGCCGTACAGGCATACATTGCTATGCTAAAACACATGTAACAACAAAAATGTTCTTAGATGGGTTTCCTCGTCTAATAACTGGGGTGTATATGTAACACTCCTCTTAAATTGAAATACCATGTTATTCCCTCCCTTTCCTCTTTCAAATACCAATAAGCATATAACACACACACACACAGACACGCGTCCCTACACAAGAAAAAGCCGTTTCCTGAGAAATACAAAGTGGTATCAAGTGTCTAGTACGGAGTGACAGCTCTATAACAGGGGATAGTACTCGGCATTATGAAACAGGTCCTTTAATCACACTTAATGCCTAGCACTTAGTGGCGAATGCAGTGTCCAGTTACAGGTATTAGCTGTGTAAAATTGATTTATATGCCAAGGTCAAGTGGTGTGGCATGTAGAGCAGTAGCTTGTAGATACTGCAGATACACACAGGCCAAGGTAGCAGTCTGCTGACAGTGGAGACAGACACATATGTAAAAGGGAACATAGCTAACATCATGACAGCTTATCCAAAATCAATGTTAATATGGATTCATTGAGAAGTGGTTGGCCTATGCATGTGAATCTATGAGTGGGAGACAAGTCAAACATCCAATCCCTCTCTGTTCGAATGACCCAAGTTTATGGAATGCAGTGCCTTTACATTACATGTGAATATTTAGATGGTAGGACACTTGACTCCACTAAATTTACCCAGAACTGCAGTTTACTGCTTACCTACAAAACCCAAAGGTATTGGATATGAAACGTGATCAGTTCATGTGTGTATCAGAGACAAAAACTGACTTTTGGCGTTTTTAATTAAACATCTCAGAGGAAGACAGAGGAAAAAGTAACTGAAATGAGCTTAAAATCACCTTAGAGACACAAAGAGTATGAGACAGTGTGTGTGTGTGTGTGTGTGTGTGTGTGTACCTGTGTGCCCTCTAAACTCAGCGGGTTGCAAATGCACTGATCCCCACTTCACTTATCACCGGACTTAAACGTGCGGGTTTATCTTACTCTCTCTCTGCCCCTTTCCCTATCTCCCTCCCTCTCTCTCTTATTAAATCTCTCTCTCTCTCTCTCTCCTTCATCTCTCTCTATTCCTCCCAATATATCTCTATTTTCTCAATCCCCTTTCTCTGTCTCCTGTCCCTTTTTCTTATACCCAAAAGAATCACAACTCTATTTCGGCCTTTCGGCTGAGGGATAGGACCTTTTTACTGAGGGAGGATGTATGTAGACACACACACACACACACACACACACACACACACACACACACACACACACACACACACACACACTCACTCTTTCTCTTATACACATGCCCACCAACTTCACACACATACACGTAAACCCAAGAAGGATGGAGGAAGAGATTTATTGGGGTTTAGAAAGAGAGAGAGAGATAAAATGTGTGTGTGTGTGTGTGTGTGTGTGTGAGAGAGAGAGATTTAGAGAGAAGAACGAGAAGGACAGGAAGTGCTGACACAGGTTGTGTGGGGTCTCTTGGGCAGGTTGGCAGGGCCTGTGCCAAAATGTCAATTATCCGACTTTAACAAGTTTTGCTGTCAGCATGACAGGAGAAAGTTTGTGTGTGTGTGTGTGTGTGTGTGTGTGTGTGTGCGTGTGTGTCTTACCTTTACTAAAAGTGCTGACTCAGAGGATGACTGCCATTAGATCCATCACAGTGGAGATCAACTGACTGGCCGGTGTTACAAACCGTCACTCTCTTGTGCTTGTTAGTTACTTTTCTATGTGTTTTCCTTTGTGGAATAGAGTTTACCTCGCTTTTCTAGGCCGACATCAATCTTAATGATGTCAATTCATAGTTTACATATGTGTGATATGTGTCATGTATCAGCATTTATACAAGACATGCTCTTTAACTTTCATTACTGTCTGACTGCCTTTTGATTTAATACGAATAATGACCAAAAATTTTTTTACATTTTTAAGTTAGGTTTGACTTCAAGGACATTAACATATTCTCTCAGTCTAAATACTTTGGTATTGGTTCCAACAGTGGCTTGAGAAATGAGGGTTTGTGTATCCAAATGACTTCCTTCCTTCTCTCTCTCTCTCTCTCTTTCACTCATTGATCAGCCAGCTTTGAGAGGAATAGAGTCCTTATAATATAATAATATAATATAATATCACTAATATAATCTATTTTTTTCTGTCCTTTTCTTCTGTGACAATTTCTAATTTTTTTCTCACAAGTTTCATTTTTTTCTCTCGTTCTGTGTGTTTCGTCCTTTATGTCCTTCACTTTTCATTTCTTTTGGTGTATGTTTTCTCCTTTTTTTCTTCACATGCAGTGCATCTCAGTTGTAAGGCGGGTGTATTTTTTCATAAAAATCTTGCATAGCACAGCTTTAATTATATTTGACTGTTTTCAGCAGCTCATAGTTGACTTGCTACACAATCACTGAGCCTAATGCCCAACCTACTTTTCATAGTTGTCGTCCTCGTCTGAGGGGGAGGAAACCATCTTTCCAGAGGATTTGTGGCAGGAATGATGCCCTTCAAGGTTCTGATCCAGTTTCATGGAGCAACAGTGACTGCAGGGACTCCCTTAGCATGTAGTGTGTATTTCTGTGGTTTTATGCAGTGTGCTGAAGGCCCTGGAGGAGCCCTTCCACTGCTCATGCCAGACTTGTCTTGCATCCCTGGCAGCTCCATTTCACATTTCAGAAAGGGATCTGAATTCACATAAGAAGACCTATGACAGATAGACAACAGCGTGCCTGCACACACACCACACACAAACACATTCAACAGACAAGATTTAAAAACTGTACAGCTGCTGTGAGATTTTAGCCAGTAGAGGTCAGTATAGGATTGAATAATGAACTATAGGGAGACTGGTAGAGGGAAAGGGAGGGGGAAAAGAGAGATTGTTTACTTTGTGTGTTTCCAGTAGGCACCAATGAGGGTGCACAATGCTTTGTAGCTTAAAGTGTGAATGAGTGAGTGTGTATCTGTATCTGTGTCAGTTATGATTTTTTTCTATTGATTTGATACCTGTTATCTTTTCTATTTGATGTATGTTCAATATGAAATCTTTTCTGAGTGACGTTATATGACGTTATATATTGAGTCTACATTGAGAACATGATCCAAACTGTTTAACCAGTAATTGTTCAGTGTTTAAATGTGTCGTTTGTTGTGGATGGTGCTATTTGCTGTATTATGTATGATATGTTAGGGCATTGCAGTTTTGGAATACCACAGTAACTGTACTGAGTTGATTTCATAACACTATGTAGTACTGCAGTTATATTTTCAACACACTAAATATGACAATATACAGTGGTAACTTACAATATACGATAGTAAATACAGCCATTATACTTAGTAACTTACTTAAAACCCTTACAGACCATCAGAAACCATTACATCCCATAATAGAAACCATTACAGACCAATAGAAACCAATACAGCCCATAATGGGCTGGTGCTGTGTACCTAGTGAAGTGCCACAAGCCAAGCTCATCAAAGTCAGAGCATTTTCTGAGCTCAGAGACTCAAAAGCCACTTCTGAATCCCTGGACAGCTAAATTCTACCAACATAACACTGACATCTTAAACCTAACAAACGTATTCATGAATTTTAGTGATGTAGCACAGACTCTGTGGCGCAACGGTAGCACGTCTGACTCCAGATCAGAAGGTTGCATGTTCAAATCACGTCAGGGTTAACATTTGTGTTTCTCCTTTGGCAGCTCACTGTGTGTGGAACTTTAGGACTCTTAAAAGGAAGCATGCATGTAACTTCGTGGTTCTTAAGGGTCAGAACTATGTATCTATGTGTAGACACTTCTGGTGAAAGCAATTTTGTTGTTGATTTATATTTAATTAATTAGTCAACATTGTAACGTGAAAACTATTAATTCCTTAAATGTAGCATATATATTGATTTTGCCTATTCTGGGTGTCTATGCCAGTGTAGCAACATACTAGTAACAGTATCTTATTTACACGCGCTATTGATTTATTCTGTCAAAATAGGACATAAGCTCCGTCCATATAGCCTAGCGACATCAATTCATAGAAAAACATAAAACTCGTTGATTGAACAATTGGAGCTTAAGCCTCTCTTCCTGTCTTTCTCAAAAAACAGACACACACTTCTCATTCATAATTTCCCTTTGAAGAATAATATACTATGGCATTTTACTGCAATCAGCTGAATTTAATATAGGCCAATAGGATATTTTAACTATGCAAGCAATGTCGGCACACATGGAGGGCAGGAATAGTTAGTTAAAACCATATTTATTTTCTTAAAATAATTAGCCTCTTATTTATGTCATAAGCCTCAACATCTTATTATGTATAATATTTATCATGTTATATACACTATTCTGTTGTGTACTATTTCAGTAGATGGTTCCACCTAACTCCTACATATACTATACTTTGCTGCTACTTTACTCACTATCATTTAACCTTTAGACTGTACTGCACTATTGGCTTAAGTTTATGTATATTGCTTGACTTTTGAATTTTTTTTTCATTTTAGCTTCCTTTGTGTATTTTTATTTTCTATTCTTATTCTTAACCACCATTCATTTCAAATAAATAAAAGACTAATTATTTTAAGAAAATAAATATGGTTTTAACTGACTATTCCTGCCCTCCATGTGTGCATAGTTTGCATAGTTAAAATATTTATTGGCCTATATTAAATTCAGCTGATTGCAGTAAAATGTCGTAGTATATTATTCTTCAAAGGGAAATTATGAATGAGAAGTGTGTGTCTGTTTTTTGAGAAAGACAGGAGTTAGTCCTTAGGCTGGGTACCACAATATGACCGTTACCGGCAAATCTGGTGTTGTGGTTATGTATGTTATTGCAGTAAACTATTTGGTCGAATAATAATGTTGGGATCTTTGAGTTAATGGTGCAGCTGAAAAATGTGGCCAAGCTTAAGCTTTGCTCAATGGTGAGGGACCCGAAATATATTCAGCAGCGATGTTTAGCACCTTGCCGTCAAGATTGTCTGCGCCTGCACTGCCATATACAGGAAGAATCTTCAGCAATATCTCAACATCTCTAGCCTCTACACAGTTGAATTGAAACATACAATTTTTACCATCCATTATTTCATTATTTATCAGTTCACAAGGGTTAGAATCAGTACCACCATAGGCTCTGCCTCAGATTGTTCACCTTATTGATAAAGAAGTTATTAAAATAGTTAGCGATATCTAGGGGCTTAGTTAAAAACATACCATCTGATTCAACAAAAGAGGCACATGCATTTTTCTTCCTTCCCATGATTTCATTCTAGGTGTTCCAAAGTTTTTTACCATCATGTTTAATACTGTCAATTCTTTGCCTATAATATTCTTTCTTCTTCCTTTTGTTCGATTTAGTCACTTCGTTTCTTAGTTTAGAGTATTTTAATCTGTCCTCCAATAAACCCAATTTTACTGCCACCAATTTAGCTTCATCCCTCTGTTTCATTAAATTCTTTAGAGGTAAATCAATCCATTGGGCTATTTTAGTTCTAGCTGTGAACTTTTTCATAGTTGCATGTCTATTAACAATTTCCATAAATATATTCAGGAAAGCAGTTAAGGAAACCTCTGGGTCATCAGCACTGTACACACCATTCCAATCAATATTTCTAACATCCTCCACAAAGTGATCATTAACAAATCTTTTGTATGATCGTCTATATACGACTTTGGCTCTTGCTTTAGGAATTTTAACCTTTCTACTGAGAGCAACCATATTGTGGTCACTAAAACCTACTGGACATGTCTTGTTGGTTAACTATGTTTCGCAGCAACTGCTTCATTAGTGTCATTCATTCATTCAGTGTTTTATTATATTTTTTTTGCATTATGAGACTATTGCAGTAGAGTAAACTACTGCAGCAAACACTGTGAAGGCTCCCTGGACAATACACTCACACTGTTCAGCCGCTCACTGCTGACCGTCACCCAAGTCTTGGTGTCCTGCTTGTGCTTTTGTGCATTAGTAAGACTACTTCCTGGATAAAACTTTGGATTTTCACACTGCTGAACAACCTGGGCTTTAGGTCCAGACTAGTCTCTGGCAGACAGGTGTCTGACTGAACATGTAAATACAAAAGAAACCTTTTTACATAGTTTGAAGTACTTCTAAGTAACTTTTGTTAATAAAAATACATTTCTCTTGAGGGTGGATTTACTGTAGTTCAGATCCTGTAAAACTATAATTTTTACAAAGAAATTATCATTTGACTAGTAAGTAAATACTGCAATCCAGTGACTCAAGTGGAATGAGACGATAAATAGTGCTTGGATGGAATAGATCACCTACATCCTTGGTTGTATTACAGAGAGGGACATATAATAATATAATGTATGCGTGTTGTATGCTCTATAATTCTGGGCACACAGACAAATACACACTTGAAAACAGTTACACAATTCAATAATTAATTCAATAAAATTAATGGTTTTGTTATGTATCTGTATTGACTAACAAAATTTTTTACAAACATGACACAAGACACAAGCGCAGGGAGAAGCAACAGGAATGAGCGATCACCCAAATTCACCTTCCCATATCCTGGTTCATCCTGGTTCCAGTTAGTCCAGGAAGAGAGGAGAAGAATCAGCAACCAGCGAGTGAATGAGGGATCACCCAAATTCACCTTCCTGGAACCTGGTTCATCCTGGTTCCAGCTAGTCCAGGAGGAGAGGATGAAATACGGTCGTCCCTGGAGCGTCACGACCCCACCTCTCACCCAGGCCCCTGAGGAACCAGTGGAATTCCAGGTAGTGCAGAATGAGGTGCTGGAGAGCATCTCTGACTACCTGGTCCAGGTTTTCAAGGGGGAGGGGTGTTTTGGCAAAGTAGCCCAGTGCCTGAACCTGGACACAGAAACAACAGTGGCTGTGAAGGTCCTCAGGACTGGGGCTGCTGCCATGAGGAGTTACGAAAGAGAGGTAAGATCATTTTATTCTTTTTGATGATAATGCTCATGAAAGTTTTGGGTAACATGTTTAAAATTTTGCTTGGTCTATTAAAATGTGTAACATGAACTGTTTATACCTAACTGTCAATGAACCTGACTAACATCTCATTTTCCCTCCCCAGTGGACCATGCTGGATATTGTCGTTGCGGTGCGCCGTAGGAAGGTCGCACTGACAATGGCTCTGCATTCAACTCTGCACTGTCGTTCATTCAGTATGATCGACAAGCACTTTTGGATATTCGTTCATCGCTGGATATGGACTTTATCTCCACTTACCGGAGTACGTGCTGCGATTCCTTTGTCACGCCGCCGTTGTGTTTACCAATACGCCAACAGAAGAGAAAGAGAAGAGGCAAACGTGCCGGTATCCTATGCAGATCTCGGACGAGATACTGCAATCCGCCGTTACCGAGCATTTTACTGGCAAATGTTCAATCCCTGGACAATAAAATGGACAAACTACACGCACGGATTAACTTCCAGTGGGACATTGCAAACTGCTGCGTGCTGGCGCTTACTGAGACCTGGCTAGACCCGACGGTACCTGACTCGGCTGTTACCCCAGCTGGATTTTCCATCTACCAGCAGGACAGAACTACGGAGTCAGGTAAATGCAGAGGCAGTGGGGTCTGCATTATGGTTAATTCTCGCTGGAGTTCGGATATAGCAGTACTTACAAAACACTGCTCACCAGACCTGGAGCTCTTAACTATAAAAGTCCGTCCCTTCTACCTCCCTCGGGAATTCAGCTCCGCTATAATCACAGCAGTCTACATACCCCCGCAGGCGGATAAAACATTAGCGCTGGAGAACCTTTATGGACTAATTAATGGACTGGAGAACGCTCACCCTGAGGCAGCTTCTATTGTTGTTGGCGACTTCAATAGGGCTAATATGAGGAAAGTTTTGCCTAAATATCACCAGCATATTAACTTTCCTACCCGTGGTGATCAGACTCTGGACCATTGTTATTCTCAACTACGGGACAGCTATAAACCCCTCCCCCGCCCTGCCTTTGGTAAGGCGGATCACACTTCCATTCTTCTCCTCCCAACCTACAGACAACGTCTAAAACAAGAAAAAACGTTTTTTTGGACAATTCAACGTTGGAGTGAGGAATCCATTGCCACTCTCCAGGACTGTTTTGAAACCACAGACTGGCAGATGTTCTGTGTTGCAGCTGATGGGGACATTGATGAATACACAGACTCTGTCTCAGCCTACATCTCCAAGTGCATTGATGACATCGTCCCGAAAGTCAATCTTAGGACTTTCCCCAACCAAAAGCACTGGATTAATGGTGATGTCCGTGCTAAACTCAGAGCATGGTCCACTGCCTATAGCTCTGGGGACCTGGAGGCCTTGAGAAAGTCCAGATACGACCTACGGAAAGCCATCAGAGATGCCAAAAGAACCTACAGAGACAAGTTGGAGTCTAACTACCACAGTTCCGACCCCAGACGCATGTGGTGTGGACTGCGCTCCATCACAGACTACAAAGGGAGAAATAGCAGTGATGCCCAGCCCGCCGCCTCTCTTCCTGACGAGCTCAACACCTTTTATGCACGGTTTGAGGCGAGCAACACCATCCCTAGTGCAAGGCTAGCAGAGGACCAGGATGACTGCACTCTGTCCCTATCTGCGGCTGACGTGAGGAGAGCTTTTAAAAGAGTTAACCCTCGGAAGTCACCAGGGCCAGATGGCATTCCAGGCCGTGTCCTCAGAGCGTGCGCCGACCAGCTAGAGGAGGTATTCACCTCTATATTCAACCTCTCCCTGAACCTGTCTGCAGCCCCCACCTGCTTCAAACAGACAACCATTGTCCCCGTACCAAAGAAACCTTCCACCATCCTGGGTCTCCTCTCCAACAACGATGAGACCGCCTACAAAGAGGAGGTCAGCGCCTTGACAGAATTGTGCCAGGACAACAACCTCTCTCTCAACGTCTGCAAGACTAAGGAAATGATCGTGGACTTCAGGAAACGGCGGGGGGGGGGTCACGCCCCCATCCACATCGATGGAGCTGAAGTGGAGAGAGTCTCCTGCTTCAAGTTCCTCGGTGTGTTCATCAGTGATAACGTCTCCTGGTCCAGGCAATCGGATGCGGTAGTAAAAACTGCCCAAAAGGGCCTATACTTCCTGAGGAGACTCAAGAAGTTTGGAATGTCTGTCAAGACTCTCACTAACTTCTACAGGTGCACTATTGAGAGCATTCTCACTGGCTGCATTACTACCTGGTACGGCAGCTGCTCCGCTGCTGATCGTAAGGCCCTCCAGAGGGTGGTGAAGACAGCGGAGCGCATCATTGGCTGCCACCTCCCCACCGTGCAAAGCATATACATTACACGATGCCTCAAGAAAGCACGGAAAATCACAAAAGACTTCAGCCACCCAAGCTATAAACTGTTCTCACTGCTGCCGTCTGGTAGACGTTACCGAAGCATCCAGGCACGGACTACCAGACTCACAAACAGTTTTTACCCCCAGGCCATCAGGCTTCTCAACCAGCAGTGATCACATGATCACCTCAGTGGGTAGGAAAGCAGGAGTGAAAGGCCAAGGTCAGGGATTTCCTCCTACTCCTCGTCCCCCATACTCACCCACAGAATAGCACTCCTACACTTTATATTTACAATATTTAATACTCTTTTATAATATTTAGTACTCTTATTCTTACTGTCCATATTGCCCATCTTTACTGGCTCTGTCAGTCAATTGGTGTTCTCCACACAGACTTAACATCATGCTGGTGAACTGTGTGGATCAGCCACTAAAAGTCAAGCTAATTGACTTTGGTTTGGCCATCCCTGCATCGAGAGTGTCTCCTGGGGACACATTTCAGTCACTGTGGTATAGGTAAGTTCTATTAAGAGTTTCATAGCACTCACTGAGGCCATCGACATGTGGGCCCTGGGCTGCATCATGGCCTACATGTTCCTGGGCGCCCCTATCTACAGTTCCACCACTGAATATGACGCAGTAACGTAACATACCTATACTTGATTGTGCAGTTACTCTAAGACCACCAGGTGGTTTCCACCACAGACAAGTCTCAAACCCATATGGAGATGTGATGTAGAATGTAGGCTAATGTGATGCTGTTTTGCCTTTCCAGATAAGATTCATCGTGGAGACGCAGGGACTCCCAGACCAGCACTGGCTGGATGCTGGTCTCTATACGGGCGTCTACTTCAGACAGGACCCAGATGTCTGGAGGCTGAAGGTATTGTAACACCCTCCTGCCTTGGCTCTGTCTGGACAGGTTGTTTTTTCCAGAAGATTCAACAAGAGTTCACCTGCGAAACAGGAATCAAGTCCAGAGAGAGCAGGACTCACATTCTGCCTTCGCTGTTTGAAAGGATACACGTAAGTAGTCCCACCTTTCTTGTATAAAAAAGACTAGAAATGTTAAATTTTCTGAAGAAACTCTGTGTACTTGCTTCAGCTTGAAAGTTAAAAATTCAAATTCATTAGAAAGAGTTTAAAAATGTATTTAGAATTTGATTCACTGGAGCTTATGCAATTGAATTGAATGAAATGAAATGGAAAGCTGACTTCATAAAGTTTTATGGCTCCTTGGTAATTACTAATGGTGGCTAGGGTGTTACTACTAGTAGTAGTTGTTGCATTAACAGTAATAGGTGTAGTTGCAATAGTAGTTGTACTAGCATTATCAGCAGTAGTAGTTGTACTAGCATTATCAGCAGTAGTAGTAGCAGCAGCAATAGTAGTAGCAGTAGTAGTAGTGGTCTAGTGTTTCTGTATGTGTGTGTATGTGAGCAGCACAGCAAGGCCAGTGTTGATTTGGTATTCATAGTTTAAATGTTTCAAGACTTGATGACATGACAGATAGACAGACTAATCCTTCCTTCCTTTCTCCCTTTCATTTGACACTTGACAAGTCCTGTAACATGCAAGCTATGATTACCAATTAGATAGATGTATAGACAGACAGATAATAGCACTAGTTAATAGTGTTCATTTGCTCTGTTTCCATGAGCTGTGAAGTGAATTTGACTAACCTGTCTTTGACTTTGTTTCTAAATCCAGCTCTACCCAACGCCACCAGGAAGTGAAGTGGTTGTGTTTCCAGACCTGGTTTTATTCCTCTGCCTCATGCAAAAGATGATGGAAACTGATGCTGAGAAGAGGATCACAGCCAGTGACGCTCTGGAGCATGACTTCATCACTATGCGCCACCTGAAGAAATTCTACACCATCAGCCCTCAGTAAGTGTGTGTGTCCGTGTGTGTGTCTGTTGTGTGTGTGTGTGTGTGTGTAGGCGTTAACGCTGTTAACAGACAAAGCAAATGGTTGGACAGGTGCATGATTGGTGGATGGAGGGAAGAATGATATAATTGATTGATTGATGGATTAATTGTTTGATTGTCATACTTCTTTCAGTGTGCAAAAGTCTTTCCTGACCATGAGCGTCTGTACACTGTGGGACTCGGACATCAACACAACCCACTGTGTTACTCTGGGCTCTGACGTGGATGACAAGGAATCCACTACCTCTGTCCCAGCCGATGAGGCATCCGCTACCTCTGTCCTGGCTGACGAGGCATCTGCTACCTCTGTCCCGGCCGATGAGGTGTCCGCTACCGCTACCTCTGTCCCGGCCGAGGAGGCGTCCGCTTCCGCTACCTCTGTCCCGGCTGAGGAGGCGTCCGCTTCCGCTACCTCTGTCCCGGCTGAGGAGGCATCCGCTACCTCTGTCCCGGCCGACCAGGCGTCTACTACCGCTGTCCCGGCTGACGAGGCTTCGACCACTATTCCCACTGAGGTCAAGAAAAAAAGTAAGACACAAGGCCAAATGTGATATGTACAGGTGTATTATTTCTGCTTCATATTATATTTCCTAATGTTGAAGGGTGTGTGAAGGGTGAGTGAAGGGTGATCATTTTACTAAAATGTCAAATTTTTCTTTTCTTGCAAAGTTCAGACCCGTTAAAAAGATGCAGCGATTCTTCTCCAGAGTGAGGAAGGCCTTCCATCGCCTCCTTTCCCATGCCAAGGAGTAACAGCTACACTGCAGGTCCCTTTCTGATTTTTTCCCATCAATCCATCACATCTGAGCAAAAAATCTGAACTGAGCACTATGGCCTGCATGTAGTAGCTTTATGCATTAAAAAAATAAAGTCTTTGTCATTAATAAATGGTTTAATTGTGATTATGGAATTTCCAATGCAGATCTCATATCTCTGCTTTAGATTCACTGCAACAAATACTAACAAGCACAGCCACATTTAGGATACATCTATTATAGATAGAAGATAGAAGTGGTGTTAAAAATACTGTTCTTTGGTGTTAGATTTTTGTGTTTGCGTGTGTGTGTGTGTATCTTGGTGAGGTGAACAGTGAAGCCCACTGATTGCTTTAAACTGCTGATTCTCTACATTGTGCAGTGAACTGACACAGAATGTGAAAGACTGCCAGTGTTGAGGGTAAAGCATTACTGGATTACTGGACATTATTTGGAGTTATGCTATAACATTACTATTAATAAGCATTGTTGGGGAAGCTACCTTGAATGTCTGCTTTTACAAGTCACCGGTTATATGTAACATTCTACATTTTCACTCAGACACCTGTCTGCCAGAAGCTACAATCTGGACCTAAACATCCTGGTTCTCAGCAGCAAAGCATGAGAGTCAAAAGTTGTATCCATGACTTGGTGGTAGCAAAGGCCTAAGCACAAGCAGGACACCAAGATTTGAGGACGGTCGGCAGCGTGCGGCCGGACACAGTGTGAGTGTATTGTCGGCAGCACCATATTCCTCACGCTCATCAGCATCCATCGGTACATGGCCATGGTTCGCTTCAACAGAGGCTCCTGCATGAAGCGAAAGGAGTTCGTCACGAAACTGTGTGCCGGAGTGTGGTTTCTGCTTCTGATCAAGGCTGTGATCTACGCCGGCCTTCTTCCACCCAGTCAGGAGGGCAGGAATAGTCAGTGCCTCTCCATCCATCAGAAGAAACTGACAGATGTGTACTTTGTCATCAACTTCATCCTGTTCATTTTGGGGTTCCTACTCCCTTTCCTTGTGTCTGCATTTTGTTATAGAAGCCTCTCAGAGGATGATCGGCGTGTGCTTAGTGATATTTGGGCTGTGCTTCCTGCCTCTTAATGTGGTTCGCACTGTGGGAGTGGTGCTGAATAAGTACTACCAGCAATGATGCCACGTTCTTCTGCAAGTGGAGACAGCTTATTACGCATCCTGGATCTTAGTGGGAGTGAATTGTTGCCTGGATCCAGTGTTGTACTGTTTTGGTTCACAAAAGTTCATGGGTGCATTCCAGTCTTTGAGGATTGGTTAGAGAGACTGTCAGGATAAAAGCAATTCAGATCTGTCGATGAATAAGTAACACGGGGCCATGGATAGGGTTCGAACCGTATGCGTTTTTGAAGGCCAAGGTTTGAGTGTTTGTTTGCAGGGTGGAAATACAGTGGCCGAGACAGGCAATCGGCACTACATAAACTAAATGCACGCGACAATTAAAAAGCGCGCTGCAACAAAGGAACACTACATTAACCAATCGCACAACATAAACAACAATGCACTGGAAGAAAGGAACACGCTGCATTAACCAAACCCACAACGGAAATTACTTCAATTGCAGTCAGACCACGTAAGAGAAGATATGTTAGGCTGACTCATACATACACATACATAGGCTAATATTAGCCCTGACAAGATTGATATTTCATGAAATAAAACAAATTAATTAGGCTATCATTTTTTGGCGACAGTGCAAAATCCCGAATCATCAGCTGTACCTGCTGTGCCAACCACAAGAGCACTCAGCCCGCCACTGGATGATGAAGCTATCCCACTAAATCCACCTTCAGCAGAGCCGGCACAGTGTGGACTGTTATACAGTCAGGTGAAAATAGAGGAAGGCGACAAAGTCAAAATGTCATGACAGAAGCTGCAGGCCCCACAGCGCACGCCAAGCGCAACATTGAAGATGCCCTCACTACTTTTCTGTGTTTGGTTGATGATGGCATGTTGCAGCACATCAGGGACTGCACCGTTGCTGAGGCACACAGAGTCAAGGAGGACAGCTCATGGGATATGACAGTCGGTGAGCTAAAAACCTTCATTGCTCTAATCTACATTCGTGGTGCGCAAGGTAGAGAAAGCATGGACTTGCTGAGCTTTTGGTCGGCCGACTGGGGCTATGCATTTGTCAAGGAGACCATGTCCCGAAATAGATTCCAGGAAATCATGCGATTCCTGCGTTTCGACAAAAGGAAGACCAGACGCACACGCCTGCAAGAGAACAAGTTTGCCCTGGTGACCGAGGTTTGGGAGAGATTTGTCCAGAACAGCATCGCTTGCTACAAGCCCGGTGCCGACATAACTGTTGATGAGTGCCCTCCATGCATAAAGGAGCAAAGGGCGCTGTTCACCACAGAGGTTCTGAAAAGTGACACTGCAACGCTAACAGTCTATCAATGCAAAGCAAGGAAAAACGTCTGCATTCTCAGCACTGTCCACAGCTGTTGCCATCACAAGTGGCCAAAAGGCTAAACCAGAGACAATCACATACTAAAACAGAACCAAGGTCGGAGTAGATGTGCTAGATCAAATGGCAAGGAAATACTCAGTGAAAGCATCCACACGTAGATGGCCAGTGGTGATGTTTTATAATATCCTTGACCTGGCTGCGATAAATGCTTCCATCCTGTTCCATCCAAGAAATGCATCAGTGAGAGTGTCATGGAGGAACTTCATAATGCAACTCGCAAATGAACTTCGCTCCGACCACATGAGAGCAAAAGCCACACACCTGATGGTGCGAGAGCCAGGACCCAGGCAGGAGCAGCAGCAGATGGAGAGGAGAAGGCAGTGCCAAGTGCAGAGAAACTGCAAGAAAAACAAAACAACACTTCTGACAAATGTCACAAGGTAGTGTGTGGGCGCTGCACATGGAAGGTGGAGATTACCTGTGTTGACTGTGAGTAATGTCAGTGAAACTGATGCGCAGTGTTTGCTCCCAAAACAACCCGATGCCTTGTTCAAGTGAGCCCACTTAGAGGAGAATACTTTCATTATGATTTTACAGCATGATATTTTCACTATTGGATATATTGATTATATTGATTATTGGAACCTTTGTGCTGTTCGCTTACACCGCCCACACATCCTCCTGAGACCCAGGGGGAAAAAAGTTTCTGAATTTTTATTTTCTTGATATATTTTAAGTGTTTAGAGTAATAAAAACAAGTTACAACAGATAAAAATATACATATATATATATTTTCATTTAATTTTTCCAGTATGTCCTCTGTAGAGGACACCAGGACTCAGTACATATAAAATGATTATCCGATCATACAATGCACCTAATATAAATTCTAATATTAGCTCATCACTTAAACACTACTAAGTGCACTATTATGACTGTAAATGTTTGGTTTGTCTATTTATTATATATAATATTGGTAACACTTTATATTAGGTGTCCTTTAAAACTAATCATTTATAATCCCATAATAAATGCCTTGGTATCTACTAATAGATTAAAACAAACCCTCACTTTAGAATAGGGGTCAGAATGTCTAGGCAGTTCAGTTATTAGCCACAGATTATGTATAGAAAACAAGAAAATAACTGTGTCCTATTGTGTGCAGAAGGTGGAAAATATAGAAAGTGAGAGCCGATGTCCTCTACAGAGGACATTATATAAATAGGCTTTCATTTCATGTTTAACTAGAAAAGGCTAAATTTTCTAAAGAAAATTTAAGTGTGCTTGCCGCCCTTGCAATGCCCCTGCCCTTGCTCCTGCCCTTAGACTTGGCGTTCACTAGTTTTGCTAAGCGGTGCAGCATTGCAATCGTTAGCATTTTGCGAGGGAACAAATCGGCGCCCAGCTATCGGCACTGGCTGGCACCGTGTCCCCGGGAAACTCCGGGAAGCATCAGCAGTAAGCCCTCGGCGTGCCGAAACCTCCATGCTTGTCTGTGTCTCTCTCTCCGCCGACAGAACAGAGGGCTGTCAGGTGGACTGAGCTTGCGCATATGCATCGAAATAAACGGCGATATAATTGTATAGATTCTACTTTAGCTTCAGTTAGCTTTGGCTTACATGCATGATATTGGTCAGCTTGCTTACTGTGTGGGAGAAACGCCCCAAAAGTGTCTGCCTGCAGGGCTCCTCTGTGGAGTCACTTCCGGTGCAGGCTCCACTCTCAAGTCAGCTCCACTGTGAGGACAGGAAATGCACGCAAAAAAAACTTTTACTCGTCATTTTTATTTGTTTTTTAAATGTTTTTAATACCGTAAACACCTTGCTACTTGTTTCTTTATGATGACTTCCAACATTCCAACTCGTAATGAATATATAGGCTACTGCATGGCTTTGTTCATGTAGTAAAATGTAGCTGATTAGTAAAACAGTCATGGTTGTTAGATGGAAGATGGTAGAGAGGTTGGCTACTGGGCAGAATCATGTTAAAGTGTATTTAGAGACCACATCAATCACACTGATTCAAGTCTACCATTGTATCATTATACTGTAATAAGTGAAGATCCGGGAGGCCAAAGAGAAGTACAGGAGGAAGCTGGAGCGGAAACTCCAGCAGAACAACATGAGAGAGGTCTGGAGTGGCATGAAGACCATCACTGGTTTCAGGCCAACTGGCGGCAGAGGTGCTGAGGGCGGCTTGGACAGAGCCAACAAACTTAATCTGTTCTTCAATAGATTTGACACGGTGATCCCTGCCCAGCCCCCCCTTGACTCATCTGCTGTCTGCCTCCAACCACCATCTACTCCACTGCCCCCCCTCCCCCTTCCTACAGCCCCCCATCCTCCAGTGAGGGTCCTACTCCCCCCCCTCTGGCTCCCAGACTGACTGCCCTCTCCAACCTGACGACTCCACCCCCCCCCCCCCTCCTCCCCTACCTGTAACCTCTACAGTGTGCTTCACAGCTGACCATGTAAGAAGACAGCTGATGAGACTCCACTCAAGCAAGGCTGCAGGCCCTGATGGTGTCAACCCCAGGGTGCTCAAAGCTTGTGCCCCCCAGCTATGTGGAGTGCTTCACCATGTCTTCAACATGAGCCTGAGTCTTCAAAGGGTCCCCGTGCTGTGGAAGACGTCCTGCCTCGTTCCTGTGCCAAAGACGCCGTGTCCCGCTGGCTCCAAGGACTACAGACCGGTGGCATTGACCTCCCACATCATGAAGACCCTGGAGAGACTTGTACTGGAGCAGCTCCGACCCATGGTCAAGCCACTCTTGGACCCCCTCCAGTTCGCCTACCAGCCCCGACTTGGAGTTGAGGACGCCATCATTTACCTGCTAAACCGCGTCTACGCCCACCTGGACAAACCGGCGAGCACTGTGAGGGTCATGTTTTTTGACTTCTCCAGTGCTTTCAACAGCATCCGGCCGGCTCTACTGGGTGAGAAGCTGACAGCGATGCAGGTGGATGCCCCCCTCGTGTCCTGGATTGTCAACTACCTGACTGGCAGACCACAGTATGTGTGCTTGCAACACTGTGTGTCAGACAGGGTGGTCAGCAACACTGGGGCCCCACAGGGGACAGTCCTGTCTCCCTTCCTCTTCACTCTCTACACCACAGACTTCAACTACCACACAGAGTCCTGCCATCTTCAGAAGTTCTCTGATGACTCTGCTATAGTTGGATGTATCAGCAAGGGTGAGGAGGCTGAGTATAGGGCTGTGGTGGGAAACTTTGTCGCATGGTGTGAGCAGAACCATCTGCAGTTCCATGTGGCAAAGACAAAGGAGCTGGTTGTGGATCTGAGGAGGGCCAAGGCACCGGTGACCCGTTTCCATCGAGGGGGTCAGTGTGGACATTGTGGAGGACTACAAGTACCTGGGAGTGTACATTGACAATAAACTGAACTGGGCTAAGAACACTGAAGCCCTCTACAAGAAGGGCCAGAGCCGTCTCAACTTTTTGAGGAGGCTGAGGTCCTTCAACATCTGCCGGACAATGCTGAGGATGTTTTATGAGTCTGTGGTGGCCAGTGCTCTCCTGTTTGCTGTTGTGTGCTGGGGCAGCAGGTTGAGGGCAGCAGACGCAAACAGACTCAACAAACTGATCCGCAAGGCCAGTGACGTTGTGGGGGTGGAGCTGGACTCTCTGGTGGCAGTGTCACAGAGGAGGATGCTGTCCAAGTTGCATGGCATCTTGGACAATGTCTCCCACCCGCTCCATGACATGCTGGTCAAGCACAGGAGCACATTCAGTGCAAGACTCATTCCACCGAGATGCACCACAGAACGTCACAGGAACTCATTCCTGCCTGTGGCCATCAAACTTTTCAACTCCTCCCTCAGAGTGTCAGACACTCTGAGGGCTTGTTCGGAACCGGATACTAACGTACTGCCTACTACATACTCAATATGTATGTACTGTATGTACTGCATACTGCCTACTAATTATGAAATTAAGTATGCAGACTGTTCACACTGTAGTATACAACCAAGTATCCCAGAATGCATTTCGCACTCGCCGGCAGCGATAGCGCGAATTTTAAAGCAGGACAAAAGCTGTTTTAATTTTGGCTCTACGACTGTTAATATGTCACTTTAGTAAGTTTTAATATTTTTTCAGGCGAGAAAGTAACCATGTAGATTCCCAATATGTGGTCAGTGTATCCAAATAACGCCTGTTTGTAAATCTGCTGCGACGTTTTCGGAGATTTGAAGGTAAACAAACCAGACCAGCGCGCCGCCGCTCCCGCCGCCGACGCCCCCCCCCCGTTCCCCCGTTTGTTTTCCTACCTGTACAATAACGTCCTGTGCATCACGTTCACTCGCCATCAACATTTTAACATTTTACATTTTATTCATTTCATTTTACATTTTATCCAACCATGCCTCTTACCAGACGACAGAGGCAATCAGCTCGTCGTCTGCGGTACATGATTCAACTGTACCTGATTTTGGGATTTCCCCCAGAAGTAAGTATTAGCACAATATCAGCTCACTAGCTCCCAGTATATTAATGTGAAGTCTGAAGACACGCAATGCATTTTGGGGCGGTTGAGTATATTCAGTAAGCTCACGGCGCATACTCAGAAATTCTTGCTAATCTAGTATACATCCGGGCATTTCTCGCGTACACAAAATTCACATACTATGCAGTTGGAACGTACTACATACTTAATTTCACGTCACACTTAGTATGAATAGTACGTT
This sequence comes from Centroberyx affinis, assembly GCF_046629955.1. Taxonomy (NCBI): domain Eukaryota; kingdom Metazoa; phylum Chordata; class Actinopteri; order Beryciformes; family Berycidae; genus Centroberyx; species Centroberyx affinis. Next base: position 36,054 of record NW_027282797.1, read on the forward strand.
AGTATGCGGTTAGTATCCGATTCCGAACACAGTCAATAGACTGGCTCTTGGACTTATTTCACCCCTGTCAGCAGTTTATAACCTCATAATTTATAACTTATATTTAAACTGTGCAATACAGATTTTTTTGTGCAATAAAAATTCAACTGTGCAATAATTATTTAATTATTTAATTATTTACACTGGTGTATATATTGGCGTATGATGCACATATTGTACATAATTCTTATTTTTCTTATTTCTATATTATTATTATTATTATCATTGTTATATATTGTAGTATAATGCACATATTTTACATATTTCTTACTTTCTTATTTCTATTTTTCTTATAATTTCTCTATGCTTATATATATTCTCCTCTACAATGTGAGCAACTGCAATGTAACCCAATTTCCCCTCGGGGATCAATAAAGTATTTCTGATTCTGATTCTGATTCTGAATGTGGATCTGTGTGTGCATAAAGGTAGTAATAGGCAGGATTGCCTGTATTTATAAAGGTTATCTTCTTTTTTGTCAGCTGTTTGGTTTGTCTCAGCTGATTAATGAACCTGTCAACAATGTAAAACAGACTCTGTGGGGCAACGGTAGCGCGTCTGACTCCAGATCAGAAGGTTGCGTGTTCAAATCACGTCAGGGTCAAACTGTGCAAGTGTAACTCTGTATGTACATCTTCATGGATGCAGCACTGTATGTACGAAAAGGTGTTACTTTAAGTATTTGAATGTTGTTGCTATGGTCTGTGACAGTCAAATCAATATTTGTGAACAAGAGGAATTCTTCACAAGGTAATTTTTATGCCCAAATGAGCTCTATGCTATAGCAGTATTAGCAATTCTAAAGCAGAAAATATACTACTGTTCTCAGATAAAACCCACTGTGTTCTCACAGTCAGTTAATACGGTGACCATGAAATGCAAAACACAATTTGTTTTTCTGAAAGGTTGTTGTTTACATCACATGACATCACAGGTTTGAGTCTTAGGTCTGTGGTTTCTGGTCACAAAACATTAATTGTACAGCTGATTGGCATTCTGTTTTTAACGTCTCATATTATTCAATTTTCATGATTTTGTTTTCAAATATACTATGGCTCAGGATGAATTTGAAGACTAAGTCCTGACAGGCAGAACCGACACAGTACTGGACCCTGATTGGCCGACAATAGCTCCTTTAATTTAAATGAGGTAATCTGCTGAGTGGAGACTTTCCAGTTCAGACTTTTCCAGTTCATGTGTTTACTGTAGTTTGTCTGAATCTGCCTTCTAAAAAGAATGGATTTTTGAAAAAGCAATATACTTTAAATTCAACCACTCAAACAAAAATAAAATATTATCAATGTCTACATGAAATATCTTTTATCATATATGTATATAAACACAGGAGAATTTGAAATCGTATAATATGGAACCTTTTCAAGAGACAAACTGAACACCTCTGATAGTACTCAGGGGCGAAAAGAAGAGAAGGACGAGAGAGGGAGAGGAAAGAGAAGGAGAGGTAGAGAGAGGGAAGAGGGAGATAGGGAAGGAAATAAAGAGAGAAGGAACAGCCAATAGATCAGTTATCAGTAATGCAAGGAGTAAAAAAAATGATGTGGTGCTTCACACATACATCTGCAAACACACATGCACACGCACGCACACACAAACACACACACACACACACACACACACACACACACACACCTTGGGTTCTATAAGGCAAAGTAAGTCATTCTCTTGGACGCCCTGCTGCATGAGAGAACGAGATGAGTCCAACCACCTGAGAGAGATAGAGAGAGATAGGGCTTGTTCGGAACCGGATAACTGCCTACTACATACTCAATATGTATGTACTGTATGTACTGCATACTGCCTACTAATTATGAAATTAAGTATGCAGACTGTTCACACTGTAGTATACAAACAAGTATCCCAGAATGCATTTCGCACTCGCCGGCAGCGATAGCACGAATTTTAAAGCAGGACAAAAGCTGTTTTAATTTTGGCTCTATGACTGTTAATATGTCACTTCAGTAAGTTTTAATATTTTTTCAGGCGAGAAAGTAACCATGTAGATTCCCAATATGTGGTCAGTGTATCCAAATAACGCCTGTTTGTAAATCTGCTGCGACGTTTTCGGAGATTTGAAGGTAAGGCCAGCGCGCCGCCGCCGCCGCCACCGCCGCCACCGCCGCCGCGCACCCCCCCCCCCCCCCGAATGCTGTCGAGGGCAGGTACAACACAAGGCTGTCCAGGGCAAGGTGTGTGGTGGAGAGGGCATTTGGGGTGCTGAAGACCAGGTGGCGCTCCATCTTTTTGAAGGCCCTGGAGGTGAAGGTGGAGTTTGCATCAAAGGTCATCATCGACTGCCTTTTCCTCCACAACCTCTGCATTGGGAATGGGGACATTTTGAAGCCTGATGAAGGTGGTGATGGTGATGATGGGGATGACTGCGACGAAGGCGATGAGCCACTCCAACGGTCTGGGGACACCCTCAGGAACAGGCTCGCAGCTGCAGTGTCTGCTCCAATTGACCGGATCCCTGTACTGCAGGAACATGATTACTGTTAAGTTGTCTTTATTCTTTTGTTTTGTTTTTATTAGTGTGCCTGCTTTGCAAGGCAAAGGAGCACACTCTTAATATTGCTCATACTTATTATTATTAGTGTGCCTGCTTTGCAAGGCAAAGGAGCACACTCTTAATATTGCTCATACTTATTATTATTAGTGTGCCTGCTTTGCAAGGCAAAGGAGCACACTTATATTATTGCTCATACTTAATTAGTGTGCCTGCTTTGCAATGCAAAGGAGCACACTCTTAATATTGCTCATACTTATTATTATTCTTCCTTGCAAAACTTCGGCGCGTAACTAGTCTCACAGCGTAGCCGCGACACCCCTCAAAATACATCAAAACGTGCGCCTTGAACGGGAATCAAGTGCTATGACTTTTCTTAGAGATTGTACGTAAAGTTTTCGCACGAAGTGCGAAAACGTGCGATTTTCGGCCCATTGAAATGAATGGAGAATCGGAAAAAAAATCGCACAAATTCATCAAATCGGCCCCTCTTTGGAGCCACGCCACTTGGTCATACTTTGTCGCAGAAACATGATTAAAAGTTTACACGGGTCACAAGACTTTGAACTCTGTTGGTCTAAAGACACTTTTCAATAGCTACTACGGTTTTTACGCAATCGCAGATTACGTTTTATACGACTTTTGGACAGTTTCAGATTTTATAATGGGTTTGTATTGCGCGGAATGTTCAGACCTAGAGCACGTGATGTCGTCACACACTCTAGCTCCACGCCTTCAAGTTTGATCAGAAATCTTCCAAACATTATCATCTTAGTCCCACAGCTTCCACTCTACAAGCAAGATTTATACACCAAATTGTAGGCATTTTTGTCCTCTCTCACCCAATGTTACTTCCATTGAAATAGGACCCACGGTTTTTGAATAAATCGCCCAAAAGGGCAGGGAGTGCCGTCCGACACTCCCATCCGCTTCCATGTAATTTGACCACTCAAACCCAGAGTGAGAAGAAGAAAAGAAGGTGATTTATATTTTATCACAGCTCCTTTTTTTAAAATCATACAGACACATGTCATACATCAGTGTCGCCAGTGAAGTCTTGAGACGCTCAAAGTGAAAAAACATTTTCGATGCAAGCTTTACTTTTCGAGATACAGGGATTTGTTCAGGGACAGTCTTGGCTTATTGTGAGTGCTAATGAAACATTAGTTCAAAGTTTCCCGCCACAGGGGGGCCTGTATCCATAGCAACTAGTGACTCTGCCCCTCTCTGCCCCTCTTTGGAGCCACGCCACTTGGTCATACTTTGTCGCAGAAACATGATTAAAAGTTTACACGGGTCACAAGACTTTGAACTCTGTTGGTCTAAAGATACTTTTCAATAGCTACTACGGTTTTTACGCAATCGCGGTTTACGTTTTATAAGACTTTTGGACAGTTTCAGATTTTATAATGGGTGTGTATTGCGCGGAATGTTCAGACCTAGAGCACGTGATGTCATCACACACTCTAGCTCCACGCCTTCAAGTTTTCTATAGTATTTGTATAATACTCAGTAGCAGCACTGCTGCTGATTATGCGCCGATTTTTTTTTTATTACATGTATTTCTGCCAAGAGGTACGTTAATGATGGAAGTGACACATAGTGGCGTGTGGTGGCTGACAGAGAGGACATTCATTTCCATTTCTGTATAGTCTACTGTGAATTTTAAGTTGATTCAAGTGTAGAAATGTTTGTTTTACTGTAGTAGCTACTTGTTTACATGATGGTATCTATATTAATTATTTCTTTATGGATTGTAATCTTAATTGTAGGCTAAGATGTCATGCCAATAAAGTAAAAAACAGATGTGAGGGCTTATGTCCATTATTACCTGCTTATTGGCTTGACGCTGTCACACTAACCACTTAATGGCATTAAATCACATTTGCCTTTTATTGTATATTTTATCTGGGTGTATTGTTAGGTGTATTTCAGTGATGGTGATATTTAATTGCTGCCAACATAGTCCGTCTATTGCTACAACAACAGATCATTTGAGGGTTTTACATAAAAAATAAGCAGATTTTCATATATAGGCCTACTCTTAATACAACCACTCTGAGCACCAAAGAAATCTCAGAATTATAAAGTCTTCTTGAAAAAAGTATTCATAGTTTCTGTAAAGTAAATGCACCATTAAAATACTTCAGAAGAGAATCTTTATGAACACAACATAATTACTTCACATAGTTTAGCTATTTTTATCTACAAACTACAAAAATGGCTCATGTTTGGTTCCATTTTAGACAGTCACAGTTGTCTTGCATACAGTGAGCTAAATAAAAAGTAGTAGTGGTGTTTCAATAAAAAAAAATATTAGCATTATAATGGCAGCATAAGGCACTATCACCATTGATTCCAATTATAGTCAGCTGAGAAGTTGACCCAGGTAAGATGGCTGCCATATGGTCCCATTCCAGAATAGGAATTCTCTATGACATGTACCGTCTACTGTTATATCTCTATGGATGGGATGCTCTTCTCTATTGGAGCTTCAAAGTTTGCAAGAATCAGTATAGAGTTTAAAGGTCAAGTGGTTCACGTATGTAAGTCGCTACATGGAAGGCGACACCGACTAAGAGTCTGACATTTAATTAGACTCTTTCAGAAAAGGTTTGAATCTTAATGTGTACTCTACTTAAAGCAGACATAGTTACAGAAATGTAGCAGTTGTCAAAGGTTTGTGCTGGAAGCAATACCTTGATAAAGAGCCACATGAAGTTAGTGTTAGTGCTAATTTAATTTTCTTTTTGCTGTTGATGAATATGAATCTCTCTCGCAGGCCCAAGTCCTGATAGGTGCCACAAACCTACAGTAGGGTTATGATGATGATGATGTCGACTGTATTCTGGAGTCTGAATATGTTTTAAATATTTAAAGAGTGTAAAAATACAGGAGCTACAAACAGCTCAATAAAATGAATCGACTTGACATCCCATGGATTAAACTTTAATGGCCATGAGAGAGAGAGAGAGATGTAGTGTGTGTGTGTGTGTGTGTGAAGCAGTTTGACAACTGGTGTATTACGTAAACTTTCATGGCTGCTTAGTTTGAGCCGGTTGTCTCTCGTAGCATGTGAATGAGTGTGAGGCTACAGTATTTACATGTGTGTATGCATGCATTCGAGTGTATAAGAAAGAAAGGGAGTGGGAGGGCGCACATGTGCGCACATGTGCTTTTGTTAGGGTTCATATGCAAGCCCCAGTGTGTACGCCAATGCGTGAGTAATTGTGTGTGTGTGGCGTGCGTGTTATGAATATTTGATGTGCTACTCAGTCTTCATGAAGCTGAAAGATGGAGAAAAGCGAAGAGAGAGAAAGAGACAGAGAGGGAGGGGCGGAGAGAAGGGAAAAGGGGATGATGGGAGATTTAAATCATCCAAAAACAACGTACGGCCACTATAGCCATAATACGCTAGTGGCCGTCCTTTACTGTGATTATGGGGACAACGGTGAGCCTCTGTCTCTAGATTGATATGCTACCAACACGAGTAGATCATAAATCCAGAATACCAGATGATAGAGTCTGGGTCAAGATATTGATGTATCGAGTTGGAAAGGCTGAATGGAAATGTCAATTTTTTATCAATATCACAAAAATTTTATTACGTGTGCTTGAAGTGGAAAATGTTTTTTGTCGATTAAGAAGAATCTGATGAATAAATAATGACACTGACTTCGCATGCTTGGCCCAATGAAGAGTTCATGTCATTGCACAGCAGTTCAAATGTGGCTTTGTGAAATGTTGTCTGTTCACCACAACCTCCTAGAAATGTCAAACCCATTGCCTCTCCTGTCCATTGTGGTTGTATATCGGTTATTATTTGGTAGACGAGTGCATAATTTCTTTGTTTTCGTCTTCAGAGAGCGCCAACATTAGCTGACACTAGGGGTGTAACGACACACTCAGCTCACGGTTCGGTACGATACACGGTACAGGCTTCACGGTTCGATACAATGATGATATTTTTAACAAAGTTTAAATGGAAACAAATGACTGTAGAAGATTCTTTGCTTATTGTTTAGACATAAAATGTCAAAAAAACAAAATTTTTAACTTGAAGTTTAACCTATTTCCACAGTTTATTTTATAATGGTTTCTTTCTTTGTTATTTATTTTGACACACACTGCCAGAATTTGGTAGTGACAACCGAATTTATGAATGAGAATGAATTTGCATCTGTCTGGTCACACTGGAGCAGAGAGGAGTACATTACCACTGTGTCTGTACGGATAATCTCTGTAACTATAGTAACGTTTACTTCAAACAAATATGGCGGCTACCACTGCCTGTATTTTCAGTTTACTTGACACCACTAACACCAGTAACCAGAGGTGTAAATTTATCCATAAGATCTTAATAAATCCGCCACAGACAGCGGCGTCATATTCTCTTTTTCCACCACATGGACTTGATACTTTCAACCGCGACATTTGGGCCGAGACCGCAGGACTGGTAGGAACAACCGTTTAATATCTATGGGAACAACCGCAATGTTGAGGAAACAGACTGGATAGAAAATTTAAGAATGTCTCACAACATTTTCCTCCGTCTCTTTCAAAATAACGATGATAATGTTACCTAACGTAACGGTTGTATTTCGATTTCCTGTTGTACGCTACACAGCTGGCTCATCTGGGTCTCGAGTGAACGTCGGTGAACGTTGGTGTAAATGACGTTATAACGCCAGTCAGGCAAACCAAACTAGTAGGATCTAGGATTGCTGATTCCGCCCTCTGGCGTTTAAAGTATGTAAATGAAAACAAAGAGTAGTCTACATTTTGGTGGGCAGCTAATTGATAAGCTGTAGGCTACTTGATATCGCGAACCATTTTTCATCTCCACGATGCCTATCGTCACGTTTTTGGATCGCGAAATATTGTCCCATGATACATCGTTACATCCCTAGCTGACACTAAACAGCAGTATTACAGATCTTCATTGAAAACTCAATTCTGATTGGCTAGTGAAGGCATTCTGAATATCAGACCGCTGTTTCACATCTAATCATATCGGTAAGACTTTATAATAACCATCATTAATAAATGGTAAATTGATAGTTAATTAAACTTTAGTTAACAGTTATTTTACTGTTAACAAACAATGAAATGATCATTAATAATGTTTACTAATTATTAGTAATGCTATAATTTATGTTATTTTATCATTAGTTTGTGTAATATAAAATCATTTGTTTATAAATGATATATTGTATCATAGCTGATAAGAGATGGTAAAAAGGGTAAAAAGCTATGATACAATATATAATTTATAAACAAATGATTTTATATTACACAAACGAATGATAAAATAACATAAATTATAGCATTACTAATAATTAGTAAACATTATTAATGATCATTTCATTGTTTGTTAACAGTAAAATAACTACTAACTAAAGTTTAATTAACTATCAATTTACCATTTATTAATGATGGTTATTATAAAGTGTTACCATCATATCAATCCACAGGTCAATTTTGTTTCTAATCAAACTAGCTGTCGACACCTGGCGCCAAAAACACGTTACTCCATGGTTGCTGGTCTAGGTTTTTGGCAGAAGTGTGTAAATTACCTTTAATCATTTTAAATCAGTATTTCATGTCAAATGATTTGTGTCTTTGGTAAGTAGCTGTGTAATAAGCAAGATAATGTACAGCCAGGTGGTCATTATTGCAAAATAAGCTCCTTCAGCCTGAATCAGAGTCTGAGCTAAAAAAACCCATTATTAATCAGTTGTTGAAAGACTTTCCATTTTCTCATCAATGTGTTTCCTGACATAGATGTCCCACGTCGAAGAAGCCTATTTATTCGCTTCAACCCAGCTGATGGAAGCGCCCCTAATTGCCATTTTGTCTTTTGTAACATTTCAGACGTTTGCTCCAAACTCCCTTAACAGTTGGATGGAAACACATCGTGCCAAAATCCCCCTCAGATGAGCCAGGTGTGTAGCATGCAACAGATCGAAATACACTCGTTACGTTATGTAACATTATCATCCTTATTTTGAAAGAGACGGAGGTAAGTGTGAGACATTCTCAAATTTTCTATCCAGTCTGGATAGAAAACATTGTGGTTGTTCCCATAGATATAAAAACGGGTGTTCCTACCAGTTCTGTGGTCTTCGGCCCAAATGTTGCGGTTGAAAGTATCAAGTCCATGCGGTGAAAAAAGAGAATATGACGCTGCTGTCAGTGGCGGTTTATTAAGATCTTATGGATAAATTGACGCCTCTGGTTACTGGTGTGGCTCTGACGCCATCCGAATCCCCATGTACACATAAATCATCCACCCGCCACCCACCTGAACAAATTATTTTCTACGATTTATAGACCCGCACCCGCCCTGCACCCGCATGGACATTTCACTCCACCTCTATATTGCCTTTTAAATTATGTCGAGCAGCCCAAGCTTTCTATGTGATTTCTTTATTGTGTGTTCGTTGTATTGATGTAGGCTATGAGTGTTTTCTTTAACGATTTACTTTAAAGATTAGAGAGGCTGCTTTCAGTAATTAAACATTTCCACGGTGAACTGTGCCTTTGCAATACAGTTTCATATTTATGCTGCGGTCCTGTTTCTCTCATGTATAATAGAAATAATTGTTATTAGTGTCTACACAGCGTCTCTCTTAATGGGGAGATGCACTTATCGTTTCTGCTGCGGTGGGATCGCTGCATTTTCCTCATTAATGATGTATTATTTCACCCACCTGCAACCCATCTGCTATTAATCAGAATGTTAATTTTTATGACCCGACCTGCCCGATCCGCAGATTATATAACTGCATTCCGCGCATCAGTAGTTTCTATGGTTACAGACATTATTTACAACCATCGTGAGGTCGGAGGAGTGGAGTGACTCCTGTTACCCGTAGTCTACAGACACAGTGGTCATTTTACTCCGCTCTGCTCCAGTGTGAACCAGACATATGCAAATTCACTCTCATTCATAAATTCGGTTGTCACTACCAAACTCTAGCAGTGTGTACGTAGCTAACTGTCAAAGGTGTCAGCTGCTGCCTGAAAATGTTGACATGCTAATTTTCTTTAAAAAAAATAAAACATGTCCTCCTAGGTTAGAAAATCAGTGTCTCAACATATTTGTTGTTTTAATTTAAGTTTATGTTTTGTGGCCTGCCTGGCCAACTAAGGTGTTTGGAGAATGTTAGATCAACCATGTTCAGACATTTGCACTTAATTGTAAAGAGGACATCCTTGTTTAGACATTATTTTAATTTACAATTTGTTTCATTTAGACAAGCATCCACTGTTAAAAGCTGATTTATTTTATTCAACAGATTCCATTATTTGCTTTTTGCACTGAAAAATATATAACAAAGAAAGAAACCATTATAAAAGAAAATGTAGGAATAGGTTAAACTTCAAGTTGACAATATTGTTTTTTTGACATTTTATGTCTAAGCAATAAGGAAAGAATCTTCTACAGTCATATTTTTTTTCCATTTAAACTTTGTTAAAAATATCGTCATTGTATCGAACCGTGAAGCCTGTACCGTGTATCGTACTGAACCGTGAGCTGAGTGTATCGTTACACCCCTAACAGTGAGTAAACTATCTTATGGAATGCCATTTTAGTCAATATTAAATAAATAAATAAATAAATATGACTATGAAATAAATCCTGAAATAAATAAATGAGGCAATAAATATATAAATATATAAATAAATGTAAATATAAATATATAAATATAGTCAATATAGTTCAATAAATAAATAAATAGGTTTTTGTTTCAAAATGACGTTTTTCAAAGGACTACTTTTATTTATTTCAGGGGACTTTTATTTCATAATTCCACATTTATTTATTTCAAGGGACTTTTATTTCATAATGCCACATTTATTTCCCAGCTCTTTTTATTTCCATCTGTTATATTCAAATGAATGGGGCGTGGTTATCTCACAGACTCAGACCAAAGCAACAGCAGCACTATGCAAGCTGTTGGGTGCAGACACAGAAAAACTCCAAAACCAATATGGTAGCTCCTTGTAGAAGAAAACTCCGTGACACAACATGTAAAACCGTACATGTTTGAGAAGGAATCTGTCAACCGAACAAGAGGAGGCAGCTGCCAGAGTTTTACAGACACGGTTACAGCAGGATGTCTCTGACTGGTAGGTTGAAATTTCACTGTTGTCGTACTTTCTCACCGCGTGTGTGTATGTGGTTGTGTCGGTTATGTTTCTGGATAGCCATAGCGGACAAATTTATATCCCATAAAAACGAACGATATCTAACTTTACCTGCCGGAGTGTCTCCCACGGTAACTATACTGTATGGTTTGTTTGATTCGTTCAACGGTGCCGGTGGTTTGAGGCTGTCTGGTAAGCTTGTCAACACAGTAGGTGTCGGTAGCTTTTAGCTGGCTACTTGGATAGCTGCTGTAATGTTGTTCCATGAAGTGTCTTCCAATTGCCGTTGAACTGGCTAGCGATAGGAAACAAATCCACACCAGACATTATGTAGTGATTATGTTCGAATACATCAAATTGATGTGAAGACGCAAAATAACTCATCTTCAGGGGATACAAATATTGTCACACCGGCAAACTTGGTTATGTCAGTGTTATTCAGCTATTACGCTAGCTCAACAGTTTTAGAACTGTAGCTGAAATATTCAAAAACTGCATCTCATGGAGGCCTGCTGGTCATTCCCCCTGTACATAACATCTTACCTCTTGTAGAGTTGACACCTTTATTGTTTATGTCGTATGTTACATTAGTTTGTACAGTACTCACATCTACTCAAAATTTTCTGTGCTAAATGATAAACATATAATATAAACGTAATTGTCAGTGTAATGTTCGTATAAAGCTTGCAAAATTCAATAACAGTTACCCTTTCTCATTCCCTAGGTTACCAGAAGAAAGAATCAGCTTCATCCTGGTCTGGAGCCTGTATGTTTGAATGTATTCTCACTACAGAATGTAATGAACATTTATAAAGCAGTATGGGCCCTTACAGCTTAGAGGTATAGAGCAGTAAGTTTATTTTATGCATTCTGTGCATGAATTGATTTGCCAAATAATATGGCCAACATGTGACTTTGTATAATACTGTACATGACAATACATTTGTGTAAAATAACTGTGTGTTATACTTTATTACACTTCCATGTAGAGAAACAACTGTAGCACACCTAAAAGTCTTTTAGTGACAGGGGCATCGGACAAAAGTTACTGAAAAAGTAATATAATCCCACACACACCATCTGGTATGGTGCTTTATTACATTTCAATGACTGAAATGTAATAAAGCACCATGCAAGTGTAGATAGTGTGCGTGGGATTATATATTTTTTTCCTTTTACACACCCATGCAAATTAAACGTGAAACCAAAAAGTAACCTCAACACTGACTGTTAATACAGAATAAAAATATTTTATTATAGAAAAGGCATTAAAAAGGCACATGTAGAAACATAATACTGCTTGTGCAGGACCATAATGGGCTGCTGTTATGTTACAAAATTTACATCTGTGAGTGTGTAGTAAAGTAGTGCAGTATCAATCACAAAAATGATTTATAATTTGATGTTTTCAGTTATCTGTTATGTATTTGTGGAAAACACCCAACTACAACCTGACCTCATGCCAGATAACCAAAACAACAAAAGAAGAGACTAAGTATTCAAATGAAATATATTGACAGTATGTGTACCCTCTTCTCAGTGTCTAGCCTACAGATCCTTTGCCAGCTAGTGCTGGGGCTTTCTAGGTCACAGGGTCAGAGTATTGATACCAGTGTGTGTGGTGCTGTGCATGTTGTGAGCTCCATGATGCTGCCAGCTGCGTCGGGTTCAGACTGCCTCTTGATTGAACCGAGACACGTGGCTGCAATGACGTCCTCCTTGGCTGGCCTGTCAGACTGGGCACACGGGTCTTCTGGGACGGGGATCTTCAAAACCTGGCCCACATGAGGTGCAGGGTCCTGGAACACTAGATCAAAGATGAGGTCCATCAACTCATCGACGTAATCTGTGGAGTAATAGAAACACAGAAATCATCAGTTCCATTACAAGAGTGTACATCACATACTAGTGTGTAACAAATTTGCAATTTTCATTTATAGATTACTTTATACTTTATGACATTTGTATATTTATTGAATTTTCATATTTACAAAGTTTGTGTGTGCAATAAAAATGTGTGTTGGTAAACATACTGAAAGTTGGCTCAGGGGGTCTGCTAAGCAGACCTAGGGTCCTCCTCATCCTCTTCCTCCTACGTTTGGTCAAGACGGGTCTCCTGGATGGTCTCTTGATAGGTGGGGAGGTCAGGCTAGGTTCAGGAGGAACAAAGGGGACAGCTGAAGAGCCAACTCTGAAATCTCTTCGTCTCTGCAATCCAAAACTACATTACCACAAACTACAGCCTCAATAATTACTATGTAGTTGATTCTAAATGTCTCCAACACAGTCTCAAGGAAAATAGGACATTATAACCTCCAGAGAGGTAGTATTTCTTGTAGTGTCGTCGTTCAGGTTTTCTAGGTTGCCACAACCCCAGCTGATCACAAGACTAGACTTACCAGACTAGGTGCAAAGACAACGTGAAATGTTACATCTCATCAGCCAGAAAGGTCTTTTTTGTTTTGTATCATGTGAGTAAACTATAACCAGAAAAGCCATATTGAGTTACAGTGAAAAAATGCATTATCTGTTGATTTGGTTTCTGGGCTGTCAAAATAAATTCAAGTTCAACAGCTCTATTGCCCACTTTTACATAAAAGTAGAACGCTTTCTTTGGCTTCTTGACAAATAAAAAATTAAACGCATGGCTGATTACTAAGTAAAATATTACAAAAGTCCAATGTGCAGCAGTCCAGCTAGTGCCAGTATTCAGTTAGTAGATTTCTACTGATGTGTTAAAGGTAGTTATAGCACTACTAGGGATGGTGGATCTTTCATTGCAGGCATTCCTTGACAGTGGGACTTTGAACCTGAGACCTGGGAAATTGCTCAAATAAGCTGTGAAGGGGATGAGTTCTGTCTAATATTTTGTCAATTCAACTGACAGCTTTAAGGTAACGTGGAGAGCTGTGGTTGTTTTTCACCAGTGATTTTCCTTGTTTAACAGCCAGGTAGTTAAAGTGGATACAGACAACTTTTCAACTTTCCCCCCATTGTCCCCCCCTAGCGTTTCCAAGTGCTATTGTTGTTTGCGCCGCTCTCGCAAAGACAACGCGATCGCTTTCCATTAGAGCCTAGCTCCGTGCAATAGAAAAAACCATCTGTGTGCTTATCAACTCCTTGATCATAACACAATATAGTAACTTTCACCACTGCTCATTTTAGAAAGGCCACTGCAAGAAAACGTGTTCTTTGTTTAGATTATCCAACGGGGATCATTTGTTTGTTTCTGGCTGCTAGCGTTAGCTAGCGTTAGCTAGCGTTAGCAACATGGCTAACGCTAGCTACGATAGCTAACGCTAGTAGCCAGAAACAAACATAGTTAGATGTTTGTTTCTGACTGGTCCTGGCTTCCTTGTAGCTCCTGGTTCATTTTCTGGCTGCTAGTGGTAGCGTTAGCAACATGGCTAACGCTACCGCTAGCAGCCAGAAACGTTAGCAATGGCTAACGCTACCACCAGCAGCCTGGCTACTGTCCAAACTACTACTGTCCAAAGCAAGAAACAATCCCAATTTGAACTAGAAACCCCGATCTCAGTGCTATGATAGAGGGTAGTGTTTCCACTGTCACTTCGGTTGTTCCACTGTCCGCCATTTCCTACGGTGACCAGACGTCCTGGTTTGTCCGGGATTGTCCCGGTTTCAAGATGGGTGTCCCGAGTCCCGACAAATATCTGTAAAACACTAAAATGTCCCGGTTTTCAACATTGACTACCAAATTGTCCCGGTTTTCACCACAATTCAACTAATAATAATAGTATTATACTTGTTTTCAGCGCTTACATAGACGTTTATCATGTTCTGCCCCGCCCCGTTAGGTAATAATACGTAACCCAATCAAAAACATATGCGCCACATAAACTATGTTTTGGTGGATTTTTGGAGACAAAACATCTTTTTGTTTGCTGAGGCGCTGTCCATGGTGTTGAAAGGTGCAGTCACACATAATACATACATACATAATAATGTCAAGCGAGTTCACAGGGCTGCCAACTTTCATGCATTGACCGTGAGACTCACGCAACTGACATTTTTCACACGCTCTCACGCCACAAGTCCATTTTCATTCATAAATTCATAAACGCGGCGCGAAGACACAGCAGTACCGTGCAGCAGTGAGTTATTCAGACCATCTGAATAGCGAGAAATATACACAAATGTATTATATTGTAATTTATTCCCATGCATGCTGCTCAGAGTAATCTCAGTCAGCGGCTCTTCTGTGTCTCTCCCTCTCCTCTCGCGCCGTGCGCACCAGGCAGGAGTGAGAGTAAGTTGCTATGGTTACGGGGACGCTCTGTGTCTGTCGCTCTGAAACTTTCTCACGATTCCCAATAATAGGTTTTTAGGTTAGTATGCCTATGCGAAATCATGATTGTAAGCACCTCAATGCTGAAATCTAGTAATATAACATAATTTTACATTTTTGGTTAATATTATACAGGGTTGCTGTTTCTTGACTTAATTCAAGAGGTTAGGTGGTGTAGAAATGCAATTTGTTTTAAAGAGTTTTACTAAACCTCAAAACCACTTTTTCAGCTGAAAACTACTGTATTTGGGTATTTAGTAGTGTTGTTGATGGACCCCCCCACCAATTATGTATCTTACACCCCCCCCGTGCATGAACATGCGGTACACTTAAGGGTCCCGGTTTGAGGGTTTGAAAATGTGGTCACCCTACCATTTCCGCTACTGGTGATAGCTACCGATAGCTACCAGGCCTCTTTTGGTTGCGCAATGGATTACGCACTTCCTTTGAGCCGTAAATCAAGCCTTCATTCTCCCGGGAGGTCGTACCCGGTGGCAGACAGAATTGCATAGTGAAAGCGAGGCTTATAGGGAACCAATCTATACAAACATTTACTTCATAATGATAAGTTAAAGCAAAAAAGTTGTCTATAGGGTCTTTAAACTAAGTGACAATGTGAATTGTTATGCCACTTTCAATAAGAGATGTCTACAGTTGAATCAGAATGTCTCTCTGTCGAGTTTCCTCATAAATATAAGCAGTGTTGAGCTTTCTTGAAAACACTTTTTGATTGAATTGAGTTTGCTTATTTATTTGTCAGTTCTTTCTGCAGGAAAAAAAAATGCTTCATGGCACACAGGCTTTAAAGAATAAATAAAACACATACGGCACAAACAAAGATAGAAGTTTAACTACAAATGAAATATCTTGCCAATTTTTAATAATTCCCTGAGGGGTAGCCACTCTATTTTGCTGCCTAAACATATCCCCCATAATATCTATAGGTTGTTGGTATTGATTAGACATAATTCTGAATCTCTCCTCATCTCGCTGGAACTCTGTAGCCATTAAATCGAGAAGCCTATCAACTCTTTTGGGGTCCCACCCAGTAGTCGATTTGAGGGGGGATGCGAGGGGATGCCATCCCCCTTGAAATAACAATTGTCAAAAACCATCCCCTTTGTAAAACTGCCATCCCCCATTTCATCCCTCTTCGTGGCACTAAGATATCATTTAGCCTAATCAAGAAATGTGTAAGCCATTTATTATTGATATTTAATCATTTTAGAGAATATAGCACATCTGGAGTTTTCAGCAAATCTGAGGGCGGGGGGCACACGCACCTGCATTCAGGGATGGACTGGCCATCGGGACATAGGGCCGCTCTAACTGCGGACCAGTCAGGAATATTTTTTGACTAACCCCGTATCTTTTCAGAGAGGAAAAAAAATCATCAGAATGGCGTTCTGAGAGTGAATTTGACGAGCGTTTAAACAACTGGTTCATTTCGAACACCCATAGTTTGCCGGCTGGGCAGTGTTTGGACCTTTGGGCCAGTCATAGTGCTTAAAAACTCCACTCCACCCAACCGGGAAGCTGGGCAACATTCAATCAAATGACAGGTACAGACAGTTCAATTTGAGCTGCGGAGCTGACAGGTTGTGTTGTGAAACTGTCGAGAAAGAATCATCTAGACATTCTGTCTTATTTTCAGCCCAATGTGAGTGATAAAGCAACATGTTCAGGTGAATTTAACTAGTAAACAGACGGAAATGTTGTCATTTTCATGAGCCAAATATTAGCTTTAGCTAAATAATTTGCAGTGGTGCAGCCTATCATATATTATCTTTGAGTTAAACTGAATATAGTCATTTAAAAAGTCTCCTATAGACAGCCATCAGTCCTGTAACTTCTGAATACATGCACTGATCTGTTTAACAGAGCCAAACGGAGGCAGGAGTCACAGATTAGAGGAGAGAGACCAGCAGAGTTCAGGTGACTCAATTTGTACAAATTAATAAAGCTAAAATAAGTGTATTCCTGGTTTTGCTAAAGATGTTTTTGTTTTTGATGCCATAAAAGTGATGCCCATCTCCTAACTGGCATCCTTGTGATAAGGAGCTATGTCAGAGCCATGTGGTTATCTGAAATGACCAACACCCCTCCAGCCAATCAGAATAAAGTATTCAGCCAGGCCATTGTATAATAAATATTGTGGATGCTATTTTGTACGATCACCTTTTAAAGTTAATGTCCATTCTATCAGTATCATCGCAACAAGAGACTGAGGGAGTCAGGGTCAGGGAGACAGCAAAGAGCAGCCACACCAACCAAACCCCAAATCCAGACCAGACTGCACTTTTTTTTTTTTTTATGTTGTCAGCTGTTGGTTCTCAGTGTGATGGAAACCTTCCATCAAATTATTATATATATATATATATATATATATATATATATATATATAATAATACAATACTACAATACAACAATACAACGTACAGCAGCGGCCAATGAGGTATATACGTTTCCATATCTAGGGTTAATGCACTAAACTGGTTAGCACTAGCTAGCTATTTTGAATGAAGCGACAACTTTTACTAGTTTCATGCAGTTTGGCTGTTCTAGGGTACTAATTCATCTTGCCACGTGTGTCTTCCAATTTGTTCACAGCTGCAAACATCAGCGAGGGAATGATGGGCACCCTGTCTCGTGAAGACTTGTGGGACCTTTTCCCAGGCCCAGAAAACTTCTTACGGAGAAAAGCGGTCTGGCGTACCTGTCATGGTGTTTCAGAGGAGGTCAGTTTCTCAATGACACGGCATTAACTAGCTACCTATATAACTTCGCAGCAGCACATTGAGCTAGCAGCACAGTGATTTTGGAACAGGCATGGTAGCATACAGGTGTGTTCAATTGTGACATAATGTTTAGATTTACAGTTTTTGTCAATTTAGTAAGTTTATTCAGTTTCTGTTTCTTTAGTAGTTATTATTTTTTAGGCAGTCACCAAACCTACCTTTATTGATTTATTATACCACTAAACAGAGAATAATAATACAAACACACATGCATGCACACAACAAACTCCTGCAATGTGCTTTTTTTGTCTTATTCTCCGTTACAATAGGCTGTTTTCGAGTGTTTCAATGTTTATGTAGCCTAACATTATTAAACAGGCTATATATTCCTGCGAATTTTGAATAGCCTTGCCATAGCCAACATGACAGCTATACTGAAAAGGGAATAATTGAATGAGCCTGTCAACAAGGACTGTCCCTTTTAATACAAACCACGTTTCATGAGAATGAGTGAGAACCTAGTCGTGAATTTGGTGCGTGTGCATACTATTTTTCATGGTTTTGTGATGCTGCAGTGTTATGAGATTGTTCAACATGTTTAAAACTGTTATGAACAATAATTTCTCTTTCAAGAAATAAATACTGGTTTAGAGATTAATTGATAGGTGTTCAGTTAGTTGACGCAAGAGATTTAACCTCTAAAATGAAACAGATTGCATAGTTATACTTGTGCAGAGCTGTCAATGCTGCATTGCAGTTTCTGTTAACACAGTAAAAATGAAATGTTGCATTTACCAGTAGTTCATTTTCTTTTATTTTACAGGAATCTGGCCGAGAAGACTCAAAATCAACGGGCAGTTCTACTTCTATTAATGAGTCACCCATGCCACAGACATCCACTCCTGTGAAAGGATGTCCTGCAAAGTACACAACCCCTGAAAAGGTTGTGAAGTTATCCTTCCCAGAATATGTATTGTACACCGACACTGAACTTGAGCAAGTCCGAAAACAATACTTTGAGTTGGCGAAGAAAGGTGAAGAGCGCAACTGCCAAATGTCGAAGGACCTCAGATGCCGGCTCATCCGAAACACCATGACCAGTATGATCGCAATCCTGAGGGCAACGGGGGATGGAGAATTGCGCTACCCGTTAAAACCAGAAGTTACAGCTATGGCAAAGAGAATAGTACTGTACTACCCCATGCTGCAGGACCGAGACATGAGCAACAAGAATACATGGGTAAGTGAAATGCATCCAGTTGATGACCAAAGTGTTTCATGTTTGGCATTTTTAGTAGAGATTTGAAGGATTTACTTAAATTTGTCTTGTGCAGTTCACTGTGTACACACAGCTATACAAAAGATTGCAAAACGTGAGGTCCCCCCAAAAGACCATTCCAGATGGGAGACATTCAAAGAGGTAGGGCTGCAACTAACGATTATTTTCATTATCGATTAATCTGTCGGATCATTTTCTCGATTAATTGATTAGTTGTTTGGTCCATAAAATGTCAGAAAGTTGTAAAAAATGTTGATAACTGTTTCCCAAAGCCCAAGGTGACATCCTCAAATGTCTTTTTTTTGTCCACAACCCAAAGATATTCAGTTTACTGTCATAGAGGACTAAAGAAACCAGAAAATATTCACATTGGAGAAGCTGAAATCATAGAATTTGGACATTTTTTCTTAAAAAATGACTCAAAGCAATTAATCGAGTATCAAAATAGTTGGTGATTAATTTAATAGTTGACAACTAATCGATTAATCGACTAATCGTTGCAGCTCTACAAAGAGGCGCCGTCTTGAGCAGCCAAGTGACACAGATGAAATTGATTCAAGTGACTCGACAATCATTCTAGATTGCTCCTCAGAAGGGAGTAGCACCCCAGACTCGGGCAGTAATGAAAGAGGTGAGTTACAACTTTGCATTTACAAATTTACCCTTGTGTGGTGTTCATATTTCTGTTACCATTGTGATGTTCACAAGTCTAATAAACCCACATTATTGGGTCTTTAAACAGTTCTTGATATTTCACAAAAACAAGATGTACCAAGTGTCAGTCAGTGTGATATTGGCATATGTGCCTGGGGCGTCAAAACAGAATGAAGCTGAACCTGAAGCACTCAAACTCTAGTGTGCGGCAACCTTTTCTACTTCCTATAATCACTCATTCATATCAAATAATGTCATGTATTTAACCCTTGTGCCTCACTAGGGACATCTTTGGCTTTTTATAATGTGTTACACATAAAAATGTTTTATATACCAATTTCCTCCTCCTAAGTGATGCATTCAAATGTCTGTATTGGTATATTGGATATTTCATAGGTGATGGGGGAGCTTCGACGCATTTTGGACAAGGATAACAGCCACTACATTGATGAACTGAAGGGAAGATGGCACGACTTCTGCCAGAAGGTGCAGTTTTTTGGCGTATGGAAAAAGATGCTGAAACCCCCAATGGGAATGGACAAAGGTAAGCAATGATGTTTTGATGTTATTAGTGATCAGGGTCAGGGTGGACATTGGGGCATGTTAATTGTCAAGTTCATGTGCTAGTGTCTTGTCTTGTCTTCCTTCTTCTTTTTCATCTATGATGGCTATCCCATCGTTTGTTGAATGTTTCTGTTTTTTAAAGCATTATATCTGTTGTATACCGTTGATCAGATTTGATCTCGTGCATTTTATCTAAGTGTAAAAGTAATGAATCTTTTCCTCAACAGTTGAACAGGCTGTCGGGATCCTACGTGTGCTGCCATCACTGTTTCCCTCTACCCCTGCTCCTCCGAAGAAACTACGAGATGCGAGTGAGGCTCTGGTGCATGTCCTCGAGGTGAGCTGTGTAAAACGTTACAGGATAATTTCGACTGCAGTATTGAAAAGGTTATAGCTGAAGGTGCTGCTTTTAACTGCTCCCAATGTATTTCCTATTCACATACTGTATGTTCTAAGCCTTCAAAGACACCCAAAACATTTGATTTTGGAAACAGGATTTTCGCTGGTAAGATGTGTGTAGCTCTCAATGTTACAGTATGTACAAAAAATGGACACATTACATGGTTAGTAGCAGGTTTTATAGACCTAATGAAGACCTAGCAAGACTACCCTAGCCTTGGCTAGCCCAACAAATCTAAATACATTCCTATAAATCCAAATACAGCGTGCTTAGCAACACAATTTTGTACAGCAGAGACGCATTTTGCTATTCTTTAAGCCTATTGATTTCGAAAACATACGTTTTCAGTGTTTTGGAAGGCTTACAACGTATGTGAACAGGAAATGCATTGGGGTCAGTTAAAAGCAGCAACTTCAGCTGTAACTTTCTCAGTACTGCACCTTTCGTCAGAATTTTGCTTTGGAAAGTTATATTTGATTTTAAACAACCTTCTAAAATAGCTTAGCAACTGCCTCCTGGCTGTAGGAGATATGCCGATAACTACGTTCCCAAAAGACAAGGTTACCGAGGGTGCTTTATACTTTATGGGCTACTATTATGCCCTACACCTTACGTACCCCAAGTGTGTAGCCACTCTGCTTTCAGTCATACAAACGGAGGTCCTCTTGGACACAATCCATGAGCGAGATCTCACACCATCTTACAAGAAGGGCATGGCCGATTGGAAAGCTTTTGTTGGCCAATAAAGCCAATGGTCAGATGTGGACTATAGGATAGATCTCTCTCTCTCTCTCTCGCTCTCTCTCTCTCTCTCTCTCTCTCGCTCTCTGTCTGAGATTCTATTCTAGGCTACTACAATCCACGGTCATTGCCATTGATTCTTGGTTGGATTTAGCCAAGTTAGCCCAATATTAAAGTTAGCCCAAAACCCTTAATTTGAATGTTACAATAATAAGCACTTTATAGGTGTATTGAGGGACACATTGGTCAGATGTTCGGGTCCGATTGGTGATTGTCTTAAATCTAGAACAGTATCACTATTGTAGAGCTTACAATAAGTTAAATACACTTCAATTGAAATGGCTGGAGAATTATGGCTTATGACACAAAAAGCACTTCCTAATACTAGTAACAAATGCTCAATATGAGTATTTCCAGCTAACTTCAAGACATATTTTATCTTAAAATGCTTAAATATCACGTTCTAATATTATTTCAAGTAGGTGATGGTCTTAAATCTAGAACAGTGTCACTATTATAGAACTTAAAATAAGTTAAATACACTGGAAATGAAGAGGATGACATGAACGGTAAAAAAACCAAAAAGCTACTTTTGAGGGAAAAAATACAACTTTTGAGCATTACAGGCTTATTATGAGACACAACACTTCCTAATACTAGTAAAATATAGCTTAAAATGAGTTTTCCCAGCTAATTTCAAGATCTCTTTTATCTTGAAAGGCCTAAATATCACATCTTATTTCAAGAAATCTTACCAAGTGAATTTTCACTTGTTCCATTGGCAGATTTTTTCACTTATTACAAGCAAAAAACATCTTGTATTAATGTTTTTTTTACTTATTTTTAGAGTGGCCTTTTTTCCAGTGTATGATTACGGAGACTTGGCTTTGGACTCCGGAGCTGTTTGAGTCTTTATTTAATTAACTGATTTTGACCTGAAATAAATGAGACTGGCTGCTGGCTTGGCACCCTGATGTGTGTGTGTGTGTGCGTACAATAACACCACTCAGACTCAACAAATGGCTGCCTGTTACACGCGGGCATGCACCCACCCACCCACACACACACACAGTAAACCAACTGCTGAAGTGAAGTTGCCAAGCTTGTCTACGTAGGCAAAGAAAATCGACATTTAATTGTAGAGCCATCAAGGTTGAGAGCTTAATGGGACTTTTATAGCTTTCTATCGCTCAAGCTCTCTCTCTCTCTTCCCGTCTCTCTCCTCGTTTCCCTCTTTTCTCCTTTCGTTCTCTTTCGTTCTTTCTCCAACTGCTATAGAAACATAAGAGCTTTCTTCTGCTGGCACTCTCTCTCACATCTCTCTTTCTTTTTCTCTGTTATTCTTTTCTTTCTCCTCCTCCTCCCTCTTGACCTCCACTCTCCATTTCTTTTCTTTGCATCAACTAATATCAAGGGCGACTTGTGGCTATAAAGGCAACATTTCCATCTGAGGCATTGCTCCTTCTTCTTGTTGGTTGTTGTTTTTCCTCTTCCCTGTTTGTTTTTCTGGCGTGTGCGTCTTGATGATGTGTTGGCTGGCAAACCAAAAGCGCAACTTTTTTTTAAATAAAGCTGCAGACCAAAGCTAATCTCTCAGGACATATGGGGGTACAAATCTGAACTTCCACGCGGGCAAAAAAACAAAGGGAAGTGGACTGTTTGGTGTTTGCTGGCTGATAAACTGACCTCAAATTCAGACTGGATGGAACAGTGATACACTCTTTATACATATTTCAGAACTCTGTTTGAATTTGGATTTGGTTTATTTGCATAGCAACAGATAAGAATGCATTGACAAAATTCTAAGATGCAGTCTCTTGCAGTGATTCTAGCTATTCTCAACCAGTAGGCCCGACACTTGATTTTCCAACACTAGGCAAGATTTATGTAAAAATCCACATCAATCCATCATGTCAGCCTAAATCACAAAGTGGTGCCAAGAAATTTTGGTGTCAGGTATAGATAATTCTGCACCCACATGAAGTGATGAATTGAAACTTAAGGAGAATACTAGTGTCATTTACACTAGTGTCATTTACTTCTGTCTACGATTAGTTTACATTTCCCACAATCATTTTTCAATGCATGCTGTATGTAATTAGATTTTTTAACATTTACTTGTTTTCCGTTTTTTTTTTTTATATTTTACATGTCAAACCTAGCTTGAAATTAACTACTACTGTCCCAGCTAACAAATAAGTCCTAAATAAAAATATATGGATGTGATGATACAGTTTATAAGGCAACATGTTTTTGAGAGATTATTTCCTGGAGGAGACTTTCCATTTCATCCTACTGGTGTCAGGTGATTGAGAGGAAGCAGAATGTAAATCAGTGTTTCTCAGTCCTCAGGACAAGAGTACCGCTGGTTTTCTATCATAACAGCTAGTTGATTGCAGTTAATTGCATTCACCTGGCACACCAGGTGTCAGTCAGTCCCTGATTAGATGGCTAAAATGAAAACCAGCAGGGTTCCGGGTCCTGAGGACCAGGATTGTAATGTGCCGACTGATATGAAAACACCAACGGTAAAACAGAAAACTTTTTCCAAAACAAACTGTGATGGATCATCTCACTCTGTGGAAGTTGTTTTTCATACTGGACAAGAATGAATGGCAGCAGATGGCTTCTTCTGAAGGGAGGAAAACGAGCGCTGATATCTTCAATTATGCTGACTGTGTGCAGCAACCAGCAGGGAGAATGGGAAGGATCTTTTTCCTCTCTCGTCCCTTCACTGTAAAAAAAAACCCTCTAAAAAAACGGCAGCTGGGGTGCCAAAAAAATACTGTAAAATAACGGAAAATAACTAACTCATAAAAATACAGTAATTTTCTTCAATGAAAATACAGTTTGTAGCTTTAATTTTACATGAGACCTTGTATACTTTTTGGCTTTTTTAATGTTTAATGAAGGATATTTATACCTATAAAAACAATGAAATTACCTGTAAATATGGTCGAACACTGCTATAATACAAATAATTAGGCTTAAAATTGCAGAAGAGTGCTGTTATTAGTTGGGTTTTATTATATAATTTTATGTCAAAAAGCTTGTATATTTAATACATATTTAATGTAATAAAATGATCCACCCATAAAACATTTGATTTACCTTTTAAAAAACGTCAAAACACCGTTGTAAAACTGGTAATGAGGTTTATAATTACAACAATATACTGTTAATTTTAGATCATATCAAGTGTAATATGAGTTTTTACATGTAACTTTACATTAAAATCTTGTATGTTTAATAGATCTTTAATGTTAAAAAAGTATGTCCACCTATTAAACCAATGGATTTACCTTTAAAAAAAAGTCCAAACACCGTTATTACACAAATAATTATGATTATATTTACAACAATATACTGTTAATTTTAGATCATATCAAGTATAAATTAAATGTTTACATGTGATTTCACATAAAATCATGTGTATTTAATGGATATCAACTTTTAAAAAAAAGGAGCTACACCTATTAAAATATTTGCTTTACTTTTTAAAAAATGTCACAACACTGCTGTAATACAGATAACCACATTTATATTTACAATATTCTACTGTTAATTTGAGATCATATGAAGTATAACATGTGGGGTTTGTATGTATTTTTATATAAAATCTTGCAAATTTAATGGATATGTAATCTCAAAAAGAATATATTGACCTATAACAAATTGGATTTACCTTTAAAAAACAAACACTTTTGTAACACAGATAATTATAATAAAGTTTATAATTACAAAAATCTACTGTTAATGTAAGACCACTTCACTTTGTCACTTGTTTAAAACTGCAGAAAATATTTGGCCTCCAATCTGACATTGTGGTTGAATGACATAAATTATAGAATGATGAGATTTAGCTTACAATAACAACTCTTAAACAATCAGGACACACTTACTTCATGTTCTTAACATTTATTTGATTCTGTTGACCAACAGACCAGAACAGTTGCCCCTCTTGCAACATTCTTGCTTACAAAACTTGAAATTGTGTGCAATTTCTAACAATTTGTTGTACGAATGAAAATACTCTGTGCCAAATGGTTTTTAAGGAGTCATACAAACAAAACAAAAATAAAAAAAACATCTAGCAAATAAACCAAGGGTACCATAAACAACCACACTGAACACGGCAAGGCCACCTGGGGCCTGTACTACGAAGCAGGATTTGGGGTTAGCGAGGTAACTTCAGGTTTAACCCTGGGTTTTCAGTCTCACAAAGGTGGTTCACTTAGGTTCAGGGTATCGGACCAAAATGTGTGAAAGGCCCGCCTTCTGACCAATCAGCTCTCTGGAAACAGGGAGTCACCATTCATACTGGATCCCGATATGGACAAATATACAAATGGAATCACAATAAAAAACAGAAAACTGTTTGGCTATTTTCGAATTAACAGACAGTAAGAAGTGCTGTTCGCATGGCGACGTGTTTACAGACCAGTAGAATGACGTTGTTTTCCATGATAACTTATTCGGAGATATAGCAGGTAGGCTACTTAATTGACCATATTATTAATGGAAGTTACTGTTGCATATATTAATTTCGCTGACTTTATTTAATTGGGTTCCCGACAGTGTTTGGTTCAATGTAGGCTATTTCATATTCCATTACCGCAGCCCCAAAGAACATGAGGCCGACTTTATGAATAGAAAATCTTTTTACAGCCTCAGTGTGCCACAAACTATTTTATCAATGACAAATATGCCCACTGTGTCCTAATGACGAGGCAGTTCCTCCAGTAATCCTCTCTAGCTTGGAAGCAGAAACAACTTTTACTTTTCGCGCTTATGTTTTGTAATACTGACAGTTATTCATTATAAGAATTTGTTCTTCTTGAGAGAAGAACCCAATGTTAGTTCCTATCCATTTCTTTCCGACTGAAAATGTCAGCAGGAAATATTAGGGCTTATATCATCCTGCAACAATCTAATTTCCCCACGGGGATCAACAGTTTCATCTTATCCGAATTGTCTGATCTAGATCTGTCCATGTTGCATGTGATTGGCTATTTGTTACAAACCCCGCCTCTTTCATGTGAACGCGCTCATAGCTGATAGGTAAATCCTGGGTTGACAGAGCCAGCTGATAACCAGCTACGTGAGACCGGTTATCAGGATCGTCAATGTTAGGTTTAGTGAAGCCGGCTAACTCAAAGATACACTGACTTTGTTGAACTTGCTTCGTAGTATAGGCCCCTGGTGCCGCAGACTTCCAACAATTGGCCGCTTGTGGGCACATAAATTGTTTCAATCCAGGTACAGTTTACAGCAGGTCCCTCCATTCGTAGGCCGCAATTTTTGTTATCAGGGAAAGAACCTTTGGACTGACCGCCAGCTGCTTTCTGGAAGCATTCTTCTCCACTTTCGATCCCTTGTCTGGATTTATCTTGAAGAGGCATCTGTCGAATTAAATACAACAAACAACTTCATTAATAAAATGTGGACTCTACTGTAATATACTCTTTTCATATATTAGCAATAAAAGTAGCAGAATAGTGGGAATTTGCACAGAGCATGTTTGTGGTGGGAGTTTGTATGTTCTCCCTGTACCAGAGTGCCTTGTATGTCCAAAGAGGTTAGGTTAACTGGTGACTCTAAATTGCCCATACTACTTTTAGGGAACAGAAAGTAACTTGACGATTGGCTACTCAAAGGTTTCTTGGGTAGTTGAGTTTCGTTTCATCATTATTTCATAAACAAACCTTAGCAAAAGCTCTGAAGTTGATGTTAGGTGTGACATTTGCATTTGGAGCCATAGCAATAAACAGGTGTTGACAGATGTTGGCAGCAATTATTAAATATCACCAACACTGAAACACACCTAACAATACACCCAGATAAAATATACAATAAAAGGCAAATGTAATGCCATTAAGTGGTTAGTGTGACAGCTCTAAGCCAATTTAAGCAGGTAATAATGGACTTAGGCCCTCACATTTTTTTTGTTTTACTTTATTGGCATGACATCTTAGCTTAGCCTACAGTTAAGATTACAATCCATAAAGAAATAATTTATATAGATGCCATCATGGAAACAAGTAGACTACTACAGTAAAACAAACATTTCTACACTTGAATCAACTTAAAATCCACAGTAGCCTATACAGATATGCAAATGAATGTCCTCTCTGTCAGCCACCACACGCCACTATGTGTCACTTCCATCATTAAGGCGTGTCTTGGCAGAAATAGTCCGCAATTAATTTAAAAAAAAAAATCTGCGCATTTTCAGCAGCGGTGCCGCTACTGAGTACTATACAAATACTATAGAAAACACTATAGAACGTATGTTTAGCACGGCGGGTCGCGACTTTACGGTGGCGACCTGCCACAGCAGAATATAAACACTGGTTGGACATAATGCTGAATGATGTGTGCTGATTGTTCTCAGAAACAACGCGTTTGTATGGCAGCAGAGACCCAGCCAACTAACATACAGCTGAAATGTAAAGATTATATCTAACAGCTAACTAGCTAACACATACCGTTACAAACTGTTTCAAATAGAACTCCAGTCTGTTGGCGTCTACTAGCCAGAAATGTTGTATTTTAAGTTGTGTCAGTTAAATTTAGCATATAAAACAGCCTCTATCTTCTACTCTACTGACGTGTGGAAGGTGATGCCAGCCTCTCTGGTCTCTTTGGTCCTTTTAGTGCAGCAGTTTGGTCCAAATCAGGATAACAGTGGTCAAGTACCCCTTTGCTTCCCATAGACAGCTGTTGTAGTTACAGGTAAACTGTACCCAGGTAAGATGGCGGACGATTATCCCACAGTCTATGACGTAATGTCCCCTCTAGTGTTATATCTCTATGCTATCACCATTGATTCCAATGACAGTCAGCTGAGAAGTTGACCCAGGTAAGATGGCTGCCATGTGGTCCCATTCCAGAATGGGAATTCTCTATGACATGTCCCCTCTAGTGTTATATCTCTATGGGCGCATGTGTGTCAAAGACGACCATCAGGAGCAACCATCTTATTTTGTTTTATTGTAGATTGTTTTTTCGATTGTTTTGTCTATAAAATGTAAGATAATAGTGAAAAATGCCCTTCACAATTTACTAGAGACTAAAGGTGAAGTCTTCAAATGTCTTGTTTTATTAGTTAGTCAGTTTTGTCAGTCAGTCTGAAACCCAAAGATATTTCATTTACAGTGATATAAAACAAAGAAAAGTAGGAAATCCTCACAATTGAAAATCTAGAACTAGAAAATGTTTGTGATTTTTGCTGAATAAATAACTTAAAAGATTGATTATTCGCGATTATCTATTTGTCGATCTATTAATCTACTAATCATTTCAGCACTTGAGCACTGCTCAATGGAGTGGATGGACTCTGTGTTTGTGGGGGGGTGAGTCCCACTTCCTCAAGTCCCAGTAGTTTACAGGCCTGTGTACTACAGCTTACTGCAAATGAAAATAAATATCAATAAACATTACTATAATATCATATATTTTTTATAAAAGGTACCCAGGAATTGTTCATTTTAAGGAGACCTGGCCAAGTTCATTTCACTCATATTTACTCTTGCTCTTAAATTAAACATGCAAAAGTATTCTGGACCAATAGTCATAATAATTGGTAGAATACTTGATTATGAATTAACATTAATTAGCTACAACAGATAAAATGCTGGTGACAATTTTGTTGTTTGTTTGAATGGCGAAATCAATGGTCAACAGCTAAAAATGAGAAGCCTGGGTACGAGTCAGGTTGGGTCCAGAATTGAATTAAGAGATAATTGCAGATAACGGGTTGGGTGTGGTCTTTGCTGGTTTGGGGTGGGAACAGGTTTTTACAACTGGACCTGCGCAGGACTCCAAACCGAGCACCTGGAGGAAGCCTTTGCGAACACAGCAAGAACATGTAACCTCCATGTAAAGCCCCAGTCTTTCAGTCATATGAAAATGTAGGTGGACAACATTAGAAAGACCTTTGAATATAATGCAATCCAATTAAACACCAGCACAAACTGCAGCCTTCAAAATTGCAAATTGAATCAACATCTCTCTGACATAGGCTGAAAGGTAGGTAGGGTTTATTGCAAGGCTGTTGTATTGGATTGCATTAGATTATAGATGGGTAACTATTTTTCTGGTCATTCTATATCTGTTTTGATATATAAAACTGACTCCTCTGACGAGGAGAGCAGAGGAGAGGAGAGGAGGAGAGAGGAGACAAGAGAGAGGAGATGAGGAGAGGAGAGGAGAAGAGAGGAGAGGAGAGGAGAAGAGAGGAGAGGAGGAGACAAGGAGAGGGGAGGAGGAGAGGAGAGGAGAGTACATCTACATCTAAAGGAGAGTACATCTAAAGTACATCTAAATCCGATACAACTCCATCTAAGTCTACAAAAGACAGTTAAACCTGACACAAGTCCACCTAAATTTGACAAACAGATCTACGAATGACAAAGGCGGCTCAGGATGTCCTAAAATGGCCACTGTACTACAGGTCCTGCATGCACAAAATCAAAACACCAAAACAAATCAGACGATGGCGTATAAATCCAACAATAAAAAAATGATTGATGAATAATCTATGATAGTTGACTGCATTGTGCTTACCTGTCTTAAAGCTAGGGTAGGTAACTTTTCAGTGGTTTAAACTCGCGGACCATTAATATCAATCCAATCTGAATGCATCTGGCTTACCACCTCAATCAATCAGGAATGAATCACGGGAGATTTGGAGGCAGGATTTTGTTTTAGCAGGGAGGGAGGGAGGAGATGTTAACATTCTAATAGAGTTCCTTCTCTAATGCTAGTAATTCCTCCACTTCCTGAATGGAGGGATTACTAACCAAGCTTTAAACCAGATATAATAAAATAATTAGTGTGCATGTAAATATACAGAATGTTATATAACAACTTACTTGTCTCCTCTGTCGAGCCTTCTTCTTCTGAGCCTGCTGCACCCTCTCCCCCAGATTCTGAGGCAGCACAGATGTGTAGTTCCTTCTGACTGTTTCGTAGTAGGTTGCACATGATACTGGAAAAAATACAAAATCACAAGGACAATGCGGGCAGAACCTTTGTAATTTCATAATTTAAATGTGGTTAGATTGATAGCCCCAAAAGAGAACAACAAATGAGAGCACTCAGGGGCACTGCTCGGCATGTGAAATAGGGGTTATGCCCAACCTACTTCTGCATTCTGTTAAAACGGATTTACTAGTTTCCGGTTCAGTTTCGCTTTACCGAAAGCTTGTTGTTGTACCAGCTACGTGTGGATATGGTGGTGTTTTATTCACTGTGTTTTCGGGAGTTGCCAAAGATGAGCATTTCTGATGTACATCGTATATGCAGGTTGACCTCCAAGACTCCCACGACCAAACTGGATAAAGTGTTTAAGCTGTACGCTTCTTCATACATCTGCGACGAGGGCAGCTGTGTACTAGCTAGCCGGCTAGTTATTTAGCTAGCTCACTGGTTAACACTGTTAAACTGTTAAGAGAATCTCACCCAGCAAGTGTCTGATTAATGATTGCTACATGTGTAGATGCCTACATAATCACGTTGTTGTTTTATTTTCACCAGTGTCAAACAGAGACAGGCTGTCTGATGAAATCGGTATCAGGGCAGCTGCGTAGGCTGATCAGGGATCATGACCAGGTCCCCCTGTGACAGCTGCCCTGGTACCGTATATAGTCTCGGAGGTCAAACTGCATATATAATGTACATCGGAAATGCTCATCTCTGGCAGCTCCCGAAGACACTGTGAATAAAACAACACCATATCCACATGTAGCTGCTACAACAACAAGCTTTCGGAAAAACTGAACCGGAAACTAGTAGATCTGTTTTAACAGAATGCGGAAGTAAGTTGGGCATAACGCCTTTTGATTCACCACACATCTAGAGAGGACAATTATAATAACATCAAAATGTATTTTTATTCCATGAACCCAGCTTACATTTTATGAGCACCTCAGGAACATCCAGGCTCTTTTTGACTTCTCCAATGATGCCGTAACTGCCACATTGGGATCTGAAGCTGAAAAGGACATTGGCATGGAAATAAATTATCTGGGGATGCCCGTCATGTACAATAAAAATGTACAAGAACCAGCTTCTTGACTTCCTATAATATTTCATACCTCTCGGATGGATTAAAACGCCTTTGATTTTCCTCTACCATTCAAGATATTATTAAATTATAAAATCATAAGTCATAGCTATTCTATACACTGTTGTATAAAAAAGTATTTACACATGAGGCCATGTGTCCAGTGGTCAAATCGTAGCCATGAGGTTACAATAGCAGTCTCTACCTTCTCTCTCTCTCTCTCTCTAACGGTCAAATCACTATAATATGGCCAATCCATATTCCATAAACGCCTACCTGTTTTACAATTGTTGGTGTCACGTTTTACATGCCAGAGTAGCTGTAGATGGCCGATGCAAAACATACCTTAGCGTTCCCTTTTTAAATAAGCTTTATCTGTTTAAATAATGCCATCAAAAACGGTTGCGGCTCGCCAGAGCAAACGGCTTCCTGCAAGCCAAATAGCACAGAAGTTGTATAGGAAAACTGTACGCTGAACTCCATTCAAACGGCTTCCTTTGTCGTTGTTAATAGTAGAAACAAATGCATGGCCAATTCACAACTCGACCCGAAAGATTTGCAGGAAAGAACATATTCTGTCAACTAAGTTACTTAATCTGCTTTAGTTGCTTGTAAACAGATTGATATTACCGATAAATTGACATTTAAATTTGGCGCGTTAATTTACAACAACATATCACGCCGCTATCAATGCATTATTACACATAAAAAGCTCCGTAGTCGACTTAAATCGTTTAAACAAATCATTAAATCATTAAAAAAAATATGGACGAGCAAGTTGGGGTTTAGTTCTGCATGAGCTTGACTGGCTATTACCGTTAAGCTAGCCTTTTAGTGGTAGGAGTTTGGCTAGCGCACCCAGCAACTAAATTAACGGATTTTAAACGAAAGTTGATAAAGTAGCTGTACAAACAAGGTAACCTTGGTCTACTGACTTACCGGTGACTTGCCACAACTTTCGGCGATCGATCGGGGACGCTTCAGTGCCCCGTTCTGCTTCCCCAACAGGTGCTCCCTGACGCGGTGAAAAGGCCAATAAATCGACATTTTCAGTGGTTGCTTTTGCTGTGTTCCAATCATTTTTGTGAAATGTATATGGTGTAAATAATTTGACGTTACCTTTTTGTGACTGTCAAACAATAGTAAGATCCTTAAAATGTTTTTCATAATTATACAAGATATCTGTCAATTAACAAACAAATCTATGTAAAATTACAGAACCAATACTTCTTTTACTGTTAATTGACATTAATTGTATCTAATTTTAGAAATGTATTTACAGTATTAAACTTGAATTTAACAGTTTCATCTACTAAATACAGAAGAGGATTAGGACCACGTGAAAAATTTATTTGAGTTCTGAGTTTAAAGTCAGCATTCTGACTTTAAAGTCAGAATTCTGAGATTAAAGTCAGAATTCTGACTTCTGAGAAAAAAATCAGAATTCTGACTTTAATCTCAGAATTCTGACTTTAAAGTCAGAATGCTGACTTTAATCTCAGAACTCAAATAAATTTTTCACATGTGGCCCTAATCCTCTTCCGTAACTAAATAAAAAGTAAATATTTGTGAAATTATGATAAATTTGCGAATGTATTTTAACAGTCTTTTTATGTGAAAAAAACTCAATTTTCTTTAAACAAATGGAAATTTTATGGTTATTCACAGTTACAGGTTTTTCATGTTATTTTACATTAGACATGTAAATTCACAGTCTATTTTTGTAATTTTACTGATATTTTTGTGTATTTTTAAAATACAGTAAAAATCTGTAAAATAAACAGGAAAAATTCCGTAATACTACAGATTTTTTTTACAGTGTTTGGTTTCCTTTGGTATAAAGCATCACAGACCGGCCGGGTTGGTAAACATGAGTGTACTGTGTGTAGTTTACTGACGTCACCTTACAGGATTTGTGAATATTGAAGCTCTCAAGGTTCAAACAATTACCTCTTGCTACCATTTGGGGCCGCCAACATGCAAAATTGCCTAGTGCAGCTTTAAATTTGACTGTCTGCACTGTTTTCAGGAGGCAAACGTAACACAGACTTTACCTAGCATTGATGATATTCAGCCAGCTACGGTCTGAGCTAATAAGTATTGTGTTTATCAGATTATTACATAACATTGTTTGTGTGTGTGTGTGCGCGTCTGTACACGTAGACAGAGTAAATGAATGGGTCTTGGCCTTATTATTGTCTCTGCAACACTCTACTATTACTGAAAACACTGGAAAGAACTATTGACCTCACACACAAACACACACGCTCACATAGAGCTATTATTGAAAACACAAGAGCCTCATGGAGAACACGAACACACACACTCTGTTGTCTCCAAACCGTTGCAGCGGGTTTGTTGGTGTTTGAATACTGATTTAAAGAAACAGGAATGACAAAATGACAAAAACATCAAAACAACATGAACACCACCAACAATAACAATACCATCACAGCAAAAATCTTTCTTGACAACAGGTAATTGCTTTCAAATAGTGGAATTACTTGTCAAACTGTAATAAACTCTCCTTTGAAATGAGCTGAAAATGTAATAAAACCTTTTAATGTAATAAATTCCTGGTTTATAACAACATAACTGGCAGTTCTGACTGTATTTAGTAATGTATGGTGATCATAAACCGTGAAAATAATATGGTGATGAGTGGCTGTATTTATTAATGTGACCAGATGTATTATGCGTGAAATGATATAATGAATAATGGCAGCCAGAAAATGTGATAACTTGTCAAAATGTAATGAACTATCCCTCTAAATGGGTTGAAAATGTAAAAAAACAGAAAACACTTAATACAATAAATTCACAGATAATACAATAACGTCACATTATTAACTGCTGATTACTTCATAAAGGTAATAATCATAAAAACATGTATAATTATAAAGCAAGATCAGTTGATGTAATAATGTGATATTACATTATCCAGCAATTTATTTCATTAAGAGGTTTTAATACATTTTCAACTCATTTAGAAGGACATTTTATTACATTTTGACAAGTTAGGATTATAGAAGATCCATTCATACTTTGTGGACATCTTTGTGGAAACGAGGTCAAGAAACAGAAAGGGGAGGGCGCCCCGGTGGCTCACCGAGTAGGGCGCGTACCATAAGGCTCAGTCCTTCCTGCAGCGACCTGGGTTCAAATCCGGCCCGTGGTCCTTTGCTGCATGTCCTCCCCTTGCTCTCTCTCCCATACCTTCCGGTCTCTCTCACTATATCTCTCAAATAAAGCATAAAATGCCAAAAATAAAAATCTTTAAGAAACAGAAAGGGTGACCTCTAAGGGCTTATCTCACACACACACACACACACACACACACACGTGGCCTCAGAGGTTCCCAGATACAGACTGTCTCTTCCAGTACCGGAATTAAAATGCTCCACCATGGAAAATCTCATCTTCTGGACCGCGTTTCCCATCAAACACTTCTCCTACACATCACTGTGGCGACCAGTTTAACAGACAGCACAGACTGTCCTCCTCTCTCTCAGATTAGAGTTGACTGAGATGAGATTCCACTGGAAATCCAATCTAGCCCCCCTCATTCCATTCCAGCAAATCCGGACTTTCCATTAATGCGCACCTGTATGGCCGTCTGTGTGTGTGTGTATGATCGAGTGAGTCAGACACACAGCCTCCTCATTCCTATTGGTTGCTCTGGTGAAAGACCACTCAAGACTCGAGCGATTATTTGGTTGGTTGGTAAATAATTTGAATTCTAATTATTTCTGAACAGACTACAGTGAAATTATAGAGCGAAGCCTTGTTTGCTGCAGTAGAAAAAAGCCTATTTAATGTGTAGACATATTAGTTCTTTATCTAAAGAAATAATGTATTCCTCTACCATTGAATAGGTGTGGTGCCTTAAAGAGCTGCTGACACTAAATCAGTCTGTGTTTCAATGGAGAGTTTTAGTGTCCCATGATGGTCTCAATGCTGTTTCAGAGGCTTTTCCACCCTGACATATATTAATTCCTGGAGGAAACACTGAATATATGTATTTTTGTGGCATGTAAATGGTCAAATTTAAAGATACTTAATATCAGCACAAAGTACTGTATCTGCTATGGGCGACTTCAGTCTAAAAATATCGATATCGGCCTTCAAAAAGCTGCATTGGTTGAACCCTAATGTGTACTGATAGGAAACTGTATTTAGTAATGTGTTGTCATAGGAGACTGTAATGAATTAGTAATGTGTAATAATGATTGGAGACTGTAAAAGCAGCATACAGTAAAGTATAGGAGACTGTGTATAGTAATATATAGAAGGGTGTAAATACAGCAGTAGTGGATGAGAGAGGAGATTGTGAGTCTCTCTGGAGGAATTGCACTTTATTTAGCACTGTATGTTGTTTGATTAGGTGGAAAAGAGGATTGCAATTCACCAACAAGCAAACAAGGCTGTATTTTCCTTGATCAGAACTCAAAGTTCACAAAACAACAGAACCAAAAATATCTGTAGATTTTCAACTCTTGCAGAGTAACGACATAGAAGTCAAATTAGCCGTCATGTGTTCTGTTCTTGGGCATTCAGGTGTTATGTGAAGGCTTGAATGAAAGGAAACAGAAACCTGAGAGTGGAATCCAATGGAATAGATGGATGAAAAAGCTGCTGAGAGGTGACATCCTCGGAGGGCGTATTTAATCGAAATGGATAGATTCGCAGATACGTAGACGCGCGGGAGTGAGATAGAAAGGAAAGGTGGCGACCAAGAAAGAAAGAAAGAAAGAGAGAGAGAGCGAATGAACACTTGTTCAGGTGTGAAAGTAATTCCTAAGCCTTTTCTGTTTCAGAGGTTTCGCAATCCTTTCCCTCTGCCCTGCAGTCTTTCAGCCGCCGCAGAAAAGTAAGAGAGAAAAGTATTTGAATTGCTCATTTGGCGACGTTGTTTCGCATGGGTAGAAAAAAAACAAATCTCTATAATTGTGCTGCCCCTTTAAGAGAACTGATGGAATCGCCTGTCCGTGCTGTATGTGTGCCGTTGTTATTGTTTGGTTTCCATAGTAACAATGCCAACTGCTGTTTTTTCTTTTCTGTTCATTTTCTCCTAATCCCTAAACAACATATGTCTGTAAGTAATAATTAACATTTGTTTAGACACTTACCTTTATGTGTTTCTCAGCTTTAATACTTACCTTAAAGATCGCTAGTTTCTTCTTGCTTCTTGTTAATTATAAAAACGTTAGCAATGCTAATCGCGTTAGCACGCTATGGCTTTTCCAATGTTAAGTTAGCATTTGCGCTAATCGCTACCTGGATACATACTATCCAGTTCATTGAACATCAGCTACTCCAGCTAACCAGCACATACATATGTTTATTTGTGTTATGTGTATTTGTATCCTACTTGTTTTGCCTCAATATATGTAGATGAACAGAAAGTAGACACATTGTAATTGTAATGTATTCACTTGTGTTGCAGTTTCACAGTGCTTTTAAAAGTAAACATCCTGAAACTTACTTGCTGCTTCTTGGATGTTTATGGAAGAAACCTGTTAGCTATCTGCCAAGCTAGGCAGCATCTCAACACTCTAGTGAGGGCAGAATAATAATAATATTCATGACATACATGTTCCATTTGTGTTGCACCAGGGTCCATGCTCCATCCCAGTACCAACAGCAGCAAAAACAAAAAAAAAGAAGCAGAGGATGATTGTATCAAACATTGTGTTATAATGCTAACACTTCTTATGGTGGCTATTTTTATTTTGGGTTTTTGGGTGTACAATCTATGCAACGTACTCATTTCTATCAAAGAGGAGTAGCAATTGAAGAAATTTAATGTCTACCAGTGCACTCTCTAATTTTAGTACGGAGGTGAATTGGACAGAAAACAAAACTTTAAAATGGGGGATGACAGTTTGCTGTCCCTGCACATAAAAATCCCATTAACAGGAAAAGAAAGAAAAGACAGGAAAGAAAGAAAAGAAAAATAAGAGTGAATCTGGGGTTGGTTTTCACCTGTTGGCGAGTATTGAAGGAAAGGATGGGATGAAGAGCGACGCAGAGTTGGCCTGTTTTCTGTTGGACAGGTACGTGCCGGTTAGCTCAGCTATCAGCTTTGCTACTACAACGAAGCTACGCTAACAGTATAGCTGCCAGCTCACAACATGTAATGGCAGGAGTATGCCACAGCGGGGCGCTGTGGACTGGGGGTTTTGGGGTGTGTATGAGACTGGTAAAAGGGAGAGAAGAATAAAGTCGTTGTATATCTTCCCGGACGTTGTTGTCTTGAATTATGAGGATAATAGAGCAACAATACACAACACACACTAGCTCTGACCAGATCTACAGTTGCTCTGTATTAGAGTTCAATACCGCTACTGTAGCCAGCGAGGCAAGTATTCAGGTTTTGTTTGCAGGTGGACACACCTGCTGCCAAAAGGTTGACGCCCAGAAACGTCCCGTTTTCAGTTTACTTGACACCAGTAACACCAGTAAGCAGAGGCGTCAATTTATCCATAAGATCTTAACAAACCGCCACTGACACGGACACATTCTCTTTTTCCACCGCATGGACTTGATACTTTTAACCGCAACATTTGGGCCGAAGACCACACAACAGGTAGGAACAACCACAATGTTGAGGAAACAGACTGGACAGAAAATCAGAGAATGTCTCACAACACTTACCTCCGTCTCTTTCAAATGAACTATGATAATGTTCCGTAACGTAACGAGTGTTGCGCCAATTGCTCTCTATCTAAAAATGTCTGATGCCATTAATGAAAATCATTCATTCCTCTTCCACAGTCTCTTGCCCTCCTTCCCTCTTTCTATCTCGGTTTTTGCTTCCTCTCCTCTCCTTGCCTCTCCTCCTCTCCTGACCCCTCTCTCCACTTCATATAAAATACATTAAATCCTGATGATGTGCACATATATTGTAAACAAGCTGGCTGCCAGGCACCAAATGTAGTCAAAACTAATACAACTACAACAAAGAAGGCAAGTTACAAACGGAATTCTGGTGGATAAACATTTATGAAACGGGGTAGCTAAATTTATTGCACAAACGACAAAGCTACTTGATAAATAGCTACCATGGCGGAAAAATAAATCCACACGCGCCTCCGGGCGCAGGACAAGCATGAAGACAAAGAAACAAACGTGTTGCTGAAGGAGATGAAGCTACTACAAACAAAGATGGATAACATTGAAAGACAGTTCAACAGCAAGGTGGACAGCATGCATTGGTCCCTGGAAAAAACTATGAAAGCTAAGCTCAAGAAGTAAGTTAATAAAGAAATAAAGGAAAGCATTGACCTGGAAATCGGTATCTTAAAATCACGGCTGGATTCGCTTGAAGAAAAAATGCAGACAACCAGTCCCGAACTCTCTAATAAATTTGATCCTGATGTGTCAATCGTTGTGATGGGCCTGCCTTACGATGATGGAGAGGACCTGAATGAAAAAATGAGAGCTACTGGAAATTGGTCTGGAATGTGATCCTGTACCAGAAATTATTGGAGTGCTGAGAATGCGAGCAAGAGGACCTGGCCCAGGAGTGATGAAAGCCGCCTTCGGTAAGGTGGAGGATAAGGTGGCAGTGCTCAGGTGTAAACAAAAGCTGAAGAGTAACAACGGGTTTAAAAAGGTTTATTTGAAATCAGCCAAGTCCCATACTGATCGGATCCTTGAGCTCAACTTTAAAACGCTTCTTCAGGAGATACCAGCCGGAAAGGATTTTTATATCTCAGGGAGCGGCCGTCTGATGAAGCGGACCAACCCCGAAGCAACTGCTGCTGCCGCCCGAGCAGGTTCACCCGCTGCAGGTGGGAGAGGCTGACGAGGATCTGCCCAACGTGTAAGCACAGTCGATCCTTTTTGTTTGACCCTGGCACACTGGAACATTAATGGCTGGACTAGTTTGAATTGTGAACTTAGAATCTTACTACTGCAGACTCTAAACCCTGATATCATTTCATTAAATGAAACACATCTATTATGCGATGATCAGATTGATTTTCCAGGCTACACCTGGTTTGGTAACAATAGGAAGTTACATGTAAGAGCTAGAAAAGCCTCAGGAGGAGTTGGCATCTTGGTTAAAGACTATCTGTTGGAACATTTTAGAATAAACGTGATGGATGGTATAATAGGAGTACGTTTGGAACACCGGGAGCGGCAGTTTAGTCTAGTTATTTTTTCCTGCTATTACCACCAGAGGGATCTACAAGAGGATGGGACTCAGTTACTTTTTTTAGTCATCTGCTGGCTCAAGTTTATTCCCTAGATGCTGACATCATTTATTTATGTGGAGACTTTAATAGTCGCATCTCGAAAAAAGACGATTAGGGGATATTGATAATGTTTCACCTCGAGTGGCCATAGACCTAAGCAGAATAAATCCTGCTAATAACAATTTTACATCTATATCATCAAGAGGAAAAGCTGTTGTGGGCTATATAATAACCCCCCATGATTGTCTGGACACTTGTATTGACTTTAAAGTGATCACCTCATCTGAGCTTTTGAACAATAACCCTGCCTGTATTGACCTTATAGGGGAGAGATGCAGGTTACCGGACCAATCTTTGTTAATGCTTAAATTTAAAATTAATGTTACTATTGAGATGTATTCTTCTGAAGTTGATACTGGGGTCACTCCAACTAAAAGACGACCTAAAACATTTCCAGACGATTTTCTTTCTTCTAATATGTGTCGTCTTGCTCTGTTGGAACTTATTAGTAAATTAGAAAGACGCGAGAAAACACAAATTAATATTGATAATTGGTATAGATTATTTTGTGATATAATGTGTAGGGAAATGAATACGTACCTATCGACAAAATCAGATTTTTCAAGTCAGAAAGGGACATATCAGAAAATGTGTAGGACTAAGCCATATTGGAATGCAGAACTCAAAAAACTGTGGAATGATAAAAGACAGGCTGAGAGGGAATTTCTAAAATGTAAGGATCCACTGACCAGAAGGCAACTTAGGGAACAATACAGGCAAACTCAGTTTTTTATAAGAGTATACGGATCTACAAAAGGCAGTTTAGAAGAGGACAAGCATTACAGCTGGATCGATTACAAAGTAACAACCCACAACAATTTTGGAAATAAATAAATAAATTGGGCCCTAAGAAATGAAAGAAAATCCCAATGGAAATTATACTAGATAACGGTGACATTGAAAACAAAAAAGAGGTAGTGCTTGGAAAATGGGAGAAAGACTTTGCAGATTTATTTTCAGGAAATCATATTCCACCTGGTTTTGATGACGCGTTCTTAAATGATATTTGTGCTACAAAATATAAGTTGGAGATGGCTATGAATATACCAGGATATAACCCAAATACATTTCTGAACCACGACATTACTATAGAAGAAGTTGAAAGGGCTATAGACAAAGCAAAACTGAATAAGGCATCTGGAATAGAAGGTATCCCAAATGAAGCTTTAAAATCTCCACATCTCTTAGAGGTCCTCTTTTATCTTTTCAAGACATGCTTTGAACATGATATAATCCCGTCAGTATGGTACAAGTCCATCATTAAACCTGTTCCAAAGTCATCGAAGAATGACCCCAGAATACCCCTCAATTATAGGGGCCTCAGCCTCCTTAGTACAGTTTACAAATTGTTATCTAATATACTGAACAACAGGCTCACACAATATCTAGAAATGGGGCAGTATCTTGTCGATGAGCAGAATGGATTTAGAAAGAAACAAGCCTGTATCGATCATATACATTCAGTATCAACTATTATTAGAACTAGAATCGCTAAAGGCAAACTCACTTTTGCATGTTTTGTTGACTTTCAAAAGGCGTTTGACTGTTTTCTGGGAGTTTATAGATTTGCTCCGATTCCAGCAATTCAGGGAGATATGGGCTGGGTACCAGGGTCTGTACAACGAAAATGTGAAATGATCCGACTGTGGAACCGTCTAATCAAAATGGCAGAGGACAGAATAAATAAGAAAGTAGCAAATCACACAGTTCTCCATGGGCAAAAGAGCTTTACTCAATTTTTGAGGAGGTGGATATGTATATCTACAGGAATAATCTGTGCTGTAATGTTAACTCCATTAAAAATAAGCTTTCACTGAAATCTGAAGAAAAATGGTTTGAAAATGTTCTGTTGAAGCCAAAAATAAGGACATATGTGCATATCAAACAGAATTTTGGCCCTGAATTATATGTTACATCTCGTTTATCTAGAAGCCAAAGATCTTTGGTTGCACAGTTGTGAGCTGGTATTCTTCCTCTGGCCATTGAGGTTGGTCGATTCAAAAATATCCCGGAGGAAAACAGACTGTGTGATTTGGGTGAAGTGGGTGAGTCCCATTTTCTTTTGTACTGTACAAACTATGATGACTTAAGAGAGTTACTGTTCCATGAAATCGTTCGACAAAACCCTGAAATATTCTGGTGTTCAGATGAGCAAAAACTGGAATGGCTGTTTAATTTTCATGTGTTTAAGTTTGCTAACTTTATCTTAAAAGCCTGGAAAAGAAGGCAAGATAGATTGTTTAATTAATATTTATTTAGATTTTTCAGTAACACTGTAGTGGTGGTAGGTATTGATAGTGTCTGATACCAATATAATTTAGAGTTAGCTTAAATGAGAATTAAGAACAGGGCACCAAATAACAGACAGCATCAACAGGTGTCATCTGAAGGAGTGAATTCTCGGCATGTTTGAATTTAAACCCACACAATGAGCACAGGAGGTAACTTTATGCAAAATAATATATTTATTACTAAACTAAAGCATACTCAATAATCAGGTAAGTACAAGTGAATATAGTACAGTAT
Organism: Centroberyx affinis; assembly: GCF_046629955.1. Classification (NCBI taxonomy): domain Eukaryota; kingdom Metazoa; phylum Chordata; class Actinopteri; order Beryciformes; family Berycidae; genus Centroberyx; species Centroberyx affinis. The sequence continues at coordinate 78,315 of NW_027282797.1, forward strand.
ATACAAGAGGTATACCTATGAATTGATTAATCAATGGCAATAGGAATAGATGATCATGTGAATATGCAATACTGATAATTAAACCAACTTTTCAGCAGATACAATCATGGAAGATGAACAGGGCTTGACATTAACTTTTTTGCTCACCAGCCACTGTGGCTAGTGGTTTTCCAAAGTTACTAGCCACTCAGCATTTTCACTAGCCACAATTTTGTTGTTGGGAAATTACGTTTTATTTGATTAAAGTTGACTATGGTGTGTGGGCATCATAATCAGTGTTTCCCACACATAGACTTTACTTGGGCGGGCCGCCCAGGTATATTAACGGCCGCCAAAGTATATTTGGCGACCCATTTTAGCATTTTTTATGTATTTTTTTTTTATCCATCCGAGAGAACGACGCCATCCGCGATTAACTAGTGGACAATCTCCCCTTGCTCTAAGTTACCCCTCCCGTACCTGTTCGTTCTACCAGGGTCTACCAGGGTTTTCCCACACAGAAAATGTAGTGGCGGCCCACCACAATATATATTTTTTCCACTATTTAATTGTGGAACTGTGTGTAGCGCATTAATTCACCCAGCCCCTAATTACTCGCGCTCTCTCTCTCGCTCTCTTTCTCTGTATCTCGCTCTCTCTCTCTCTCTCTCTCTGTCGCTCACTCTCTCTCTGTCGCTCGCTCACCGGACCCGTCTGTTCGCCTCCCATTACACACGCGAGCATGAGGGATATTTTGCTACCCGCCAAAGTGGCTAGTTAGAGTGACTGTGTTACACGCCACTGCTGAATTCTACCCGCATTTGGCGGGTGGGCAAGTGCTAATGTCAAGCCCTGAAGATGAGCAATGGAAGACATGAGTCAGCAACGATAGTAAGGGGCAACTGGATCTGGAAAACTGACTTAAATGAATCCTTGAATAACTGAATGGTTACTATAACTATAGGGAGCTGTAATAAAGTGTGTGATATGTGTGTGAAGTGTGAATGTAATGGAATAGCTATGTGTGATGTATGATATGATGCCCAGCGGACAATGATCAGTACATATGACACCAGTGGAGGTCCGGAGGGAGATGAAGCACGCTGAGGCCGGGAGTATGTGAGGAGTCTCGGCTCGACGAGGTGCTGGAGGTTGAAGATCCGACGTCTGTTCAGTTGATCTCAGCAGGCCGCAACAGAGTGAAGCAGGCAGGCTGGAGCACGCAGGCTGCTGGACAGGGCTGTGGGTCTCTCAAGGCTAACGCCGACCCACTCTCGAGGTTCCGATGATTCTTTAGAGTTAAACTCAGCAGGATAGCTGATAGCGGCTGTAGCAGCAGGCAGGACACACAGACACACGTGCTGGCGTGTGTGTGTATTCGTCAGGCAGGCAGGCAAGGCAGCAAGGCTCTCTTCACTGTTTCGGATGAAACAGGCTTTCTACTTGGCTTGTGATGATGATGCAGTTGAGTCTGTCTTTGGAGACAAACTTTGGAACAAAGTTGTTGTCAGACTCCATTAGCGCACGTGTCGCGACCATGTAAAATGCATGAAATCCACATTGGAAATGTGTGTGTTTGGTTTTGTTGTGATCAGTTGAGGGGTGTGTGCGTGGGCTGGCATGTCTAGTGTTACGGCTCATTACATATGCATGAAACCCTAATTTTGGTTCCCAGATCTATCCAATATATATAATTGACCGTTGTAACATTAATATTATTAAACTCAGCACAAATTCCTGAACACTTTAATATCAAACATGGTTATCTAAGCCCCATGTAAAGATAAAGAAATTGAATAATGCAAATAACTATTAAATAAAACATCACAGTTACACATAAAATTAGACATATACATTAGAGTCCACCACAGTGTGATACAAAAGGTTTCATGAGTCTGTATCAAAGATTTCTCCTGATTTTGGACACATTCCAATGTGTCTCATCTCAGACTCTCTGTCTCCTTGGGGATTAACAACGACAGGGCTGAGTGTTGGAGTTTTATGGTTATTTACCAGGTCTGTTCCTTGATACCAGCTCTTCCGGGTGGAAATGAGTTAATTTACGTTGAGGTCAGTCCCTTTCCTTTCGATCTCACAGTCTTCCCCCACCATACTGATCTGTTATCAGGGAGGAGGCTCACACAAAATGCGCAAGGCCTTTCCAGATGTGAGATGACAATTATGGTGTGGGTGTAGTCACTACAACACATAGTAAGCTTCTCTCAGTGATTTAGGAGTTCTGCCCTACTCAATGATGGACTGAAGATCTGAAGGTGAAATATGCTTTAGTTTCCTTATTTTCTTTCTCTGTTGTTTGACAATGTATACACTGTACTCTGGTCCTGGCTTATTTGAATTTATGGTGTCTTGTAAGCCCATGCGGGCTGGGCATACAATTGTATGCATGACACAATAATAAAATTTCATTCATTCATTCATTCATTCATATATTCTCGGCATATTTAGGTACATATTCCATACATCCAGCTAATTTCACATGATATAATGAAAAACGAAATGGAAAATCCACCCAAAAACAGATACACACAGAATTCACCTTTTGTTTTGTTTTTTAAAGCTAGAAACCAGAGAACCAAAACTCTAAAGATGATCAGATTGGAAATGATTAACAGTGATTGGGCTTTTTTTTGCTTTGAAGGGGAACGCTGAATGAAAAACTAGTATCTCTGGAACTGATAAAAATGTATACAGTATTTTCAGAGTGACTGTCATGTTTGTTAGATGGATTTTGAGTGAGTTTCATGGGTTACAGGAGCAGCACAGCAATGGCAATGCAATCTTTCAAATTGCCCAGTCGGAGTCACAGCAGTGATTTGTGAATTCTGTTTTGGGTGGATTTTTTTAATGCAGCTATACCAGTGTATAAGTGGAGATATAATTAGATTTATTAATATAGATGAATATCATCACTTTCAGGTGAAAACCTTGCAAATTCAATGTTAGCGATTTTCATATTTTAACTTCAACTGAAGGATTACATGGTTCCTCTATAGGACGAGAAAATTCTACAACCCTTGATCTGATGAAACCCTTTCAAAACTCCCATCAAGCTACAAAAAGGTTTGAGTTTATTAGTATTCATGCTCAGTTAACAACTGAATAGAAGCAGAATTTACATTAATAAAAATAGAAATATATCTATACATGATTGTACCTCATAAAAATGTAAAACTGTACATATCTATATACACACATGCACCCATACATTCATACTCATACATACGCATTTACAAAATACAACCATACACTTACATACAACCATGCATACATTTTAAAATGCCATAAAAAACAACAATATACAACACCAAACACAAAACAAACAAAAACAGACCCCAAAGACTTCAGCTATCCATCTTTTGTTCCATTCAGTTCTGTATTGTACAGTCTGACTGCTGTAGGCAGGGTTGCTGCTTTCAGCCTGTTCTGTACTGGACGTGTGTAAAATTGTTGCTGTTCCGTAGCAGTCCGTTTGTATTATCTGCTCTTGTCTGTGGGAGCAACTCATGGAATGGATGTTGTGCGTGTCATCTCTTTGACCAGCTGAATGGCTGCCTGTTCCCTCCTGCTCTGAAGAGATGGGAGTTGCGGTGGTGGGGTGCAGCCTCTGGAGATGCTCCTGAGGGCCCTGTTTTGCACCCTCTCCAGTAGTGCAGCCTGGCTTTTATTGCACCCCACCAGAAGGACACTGCCATACTCCAGACACGGCCTGACCACAGCAGTGTAGATGGTAACCAGGTCCTCGCAGGGTAGGCTGTGTCTGGCTTGAACAGTCAGAAAGTGCAGCTGTTTAGAGGCTTTCCTCACTACCTGTTCAATGTGAGTGTCCCCGCTGAGGTCAGAGTCCAGGTGAAAGCCTAGGTACTTGGTGGTGGTCATAGCTACACTAAGCTACACTAAGCTCTGACCACTAGAGGGTGACAGAAACTGCAACACATTTTGTAAACACACACAGCAAAGCTACTAGCTAACAACAGGAGCTCCCAGCACTCTAACCTCTAGCTCACTACTCGCGGGCACACACACACACACACACACACACACACACACACACACGCACACACACACACACACAGAGACAGACAGAAGAAACCAGGTCAACATCAGGGGGAAGAGTCATACTATGAGTATAGTATGGCTATAGTAGAGCTACAATAAAAATAGCAGAGCTGTAGTACTAGTAGTAAAGGCCCATTCACATCTAGAATTATAATTATAAAGATAACTATAACTATAAAAAGATTTAAATCGTTATAAGTAAATAGAATGTCTGTGTTCACACTACAACCGTAACTATAAAAATATCCAAAACAACTATAACTATATTCTTGGTTCCATCTCAGAGCGATTTTTCTGGCGGTAGAGACAACGATAAAACATTTTCAACCAATCAAACTAAAGTTCTACAAAGAAGGGGTGGGAGAATTCAGTAGTTCATGGCAGTGATGGCATTGCTTGCCAAGGAACTGATTACTGAAGTCCAGAGGAACCCAGCGCTGTTTGACAAAGACCATCGCCTCTAAAAATGTTGAAAAGAAACGTGACATACCGGTCGGGATCGGAACAGCTCTTGGGATTAGCGGTAAGGCTGTTTACTGACCTGGAAACTAGTTAAATCGCTACCTTTTGCGAGCATGATGCTAAGAAAATAGCATAATCTCTTGGCCAACCTGACCGCAAATGCGCTATTATCTTATGTTTTCAATATGACCGGGAGGTAACAACATACCCCTCCAGTATCCTGTTGAAACCCCTTTAGCCACGGTGACGTTCAGGTGTTTCTCTCAACATGGGCTACAGGAGACTTTACTCTTTGATCCACAGTAGATGTGGTGTGCAGAGTCACCTACTGGTAAAGAAATGAATAGCTTCACTTGGTGACCATTAGTACCATTAGCTCTCATATAAACAAAGCACAATAATATTATGAAAGCGCCATAAAAGAGCATTATTATCTGCCATCTCCTCTCTCTTTTGCGGAAATGCATGAACCCAAATCCTTCGGCTATGTCATTAACGTTATTTACTTTAGCAAGCGAGTAAAATAAAAAGCACGTCGGTAATCATGCTCCATTTTTTCTCTGAATATTCGGCGCCGATATCGTAGTGTGAACGCTTGAGCAACAGCATATCGTTATAGTTTATAGTTATCTTTATAGTTGTCGCTCTAAGTGTGAATGGGCCTTAAAAGAGTTGTAGAATACAATGGAATCGTAGTAGACGACAGTAACGTCTGTCATGGTAGAAGGTATTAATCAATAAAAGAATCAATGCACTCAGTAAAGCCGGGAAGTACGTTAGCCTAATAATCTCCCATTAACTGTTAATAATGAGGGTTGATGACAGGCTTTGGGCCGAGAAACAATACCCAAAATTGATTGAGTAGGAATCATAAGAATGCATGCTAAACATAGCTAGAGCATAGAGTTAGCAAACAATTTCCCTGTATCAAGTAGGCTAACGCTAAGTATGTCTATTGACAAAGTTGCACAGCCTGTTAGCCTAGCAGCTAACTACACATTCGTCATACTACAGCGATTCAAAATCGCATTTACCAAATGTCTAAACACTGATAAACTGATTAAACAAATATACCGTTACCTGTTAGCTGACAGTAGCTTGGACAGGAGCTGTTGGCAGCTGTCAGGAAGTGAACTGCTCCTCTTCTCTCTCTGTCAGGTCCTTACTGTTGATAATATTTTTCTTCTTCTTCTTCTGGCGGTACCCCAACTCTGGGCTGCCTGTGACGGAAGCTGTCATCAAGGTACAAGGCGGTCCGTGTGGGTGTGATCGGCGTTGAAAGTGACCAATCATAAGAGGGCCAGTGCCTCCCTTGGTTTCTGCCCCCAAATTGTCAAAAGGTCGATTCGCGCGAGCAGAACTCAACCTCGAGAGCAGAGAGAGAGAGAGAGCAGACTTGTGAGAGCGTGTATGCACTCCAGCGCTCGCCAAGCAGAAACTCTCTTGTGAGTGGTGGCTGCTTTGTGCGCTTGCTGCTTAGTTTTATACACGCAGGTGCCATTCTTTGCCTCTCCCTATGTTTTATTTCTTGCTCGCAGCTGCCTGTACAACTCTCGGTTGTTGAATTTGTGCACGAGGACTTATATCGTGCGAGTGGCAGTTAATATCTGCGGGTGTGAAATAATATAATTTGCTCTTATGCATGTTTTATCGCGCTCCCGACATGTCATAGAAATCTGATACCATAAGCAAAGATTAAATTAATTAGCGCTCCCACATTGAGGCGACTGGAAGCCATCGTGGCTAATTGATGTTCATTTATTAACCAAAGAGCTAAAGGGTAGGAGATGGCTATAATTACTACGGCTCCCTCTCTTCCCCTCTCTCCACTATACACACACACACACCGATATCTATATATTTCTCCTTTCTCTGTTCTTTTTTCAGCTCTGTGTCTACTGTTTTATCTGTTTTCTCCCCCTCTCTCGTCTCTCTACTCTCTCCTCATGTGTCTCTTCTTCATCTCTTCCTTTTCCCTCTCAGATCTGCAGGAGGGTTGATCAGAAGACAGGCCGGCTCAGCATGGCGCCATGCTAATTATTAACTCAGCGTTCAGAGTCCTCCCTCTCTTTTACTGTACTTCCACTTTTCCTTTTAGATTTCAGATGAAACTTAAATTCCACTTTTTGCTGTAATTAATGTCGCTCCGCTGCTTGTGTAATTGATTTATTTCTTACTGATCATGTTTCCACCTGGTATTAAAGGAATAGTTCACCCGAAAATTCTGTCATCATCTACTCACCCTCATGCCAAATGAAACACAGGTGAAATTTGTTAGTCCATATAACACACAGGGAGGTTGCCAGCACAACTTGGTAGCAGCCTTCTCCAAAACAACTGAAGTCAATGGGGACCTGTTCTTTAGAGTTCCAAAACAAAAACAGCCAAACAATCACACTGTGAATAGAAAGACCTATACACCATTATTTGTTGCAAATCAATCAGCTGTAGTTAAGATTTGCACTAAATGATGGTGTAAATATACTGTAGGTCTTTTTGGAACTCTGAAGAACTGGTCCCCACTGACTTCAGTTGTTTTGGAGAAGGCTGCTATGGAGTTGTGCTGGCAACCTCCCTGTGTGTTATATGGACAAACTTCACCTGTGTTTCAACTGGCATGAGGGTGAGTAGATGATGAAAGAATTTTCATTTTTGGGTGAACTATTCCTTTAACGTGCATCCTGGGTGATCAGATAGAAAAATCTAGGTGTAAATACAATGCAATGCCAATCCACATATAGCAATTACGGAAATGGAAATAAGCTTTATTGGGAAACCAAACCTCTTAATTTTATCCCTGAAATGTCCTTAATTTCCCATTACATAAACATTAATTATCCATTAAAAATAAGTTTAAAAAAAGTAAGGTTAGTATCATGAGTTTTTAAGGGATTTATTCATGGGTTGATTAGTGGACACACTAGTAATTAAGGGATTTTTCATGCCTTTTGTGCAGGTTTACAGGGTTATTAATGAGTTATTAATGGAAATGTTCCTGTGTTCCTGAATTTTATGTTAAATTAGAAAGGAGTCAAAAATTAAGGGGTGTTTAAGGTGTTTTTGATGGGGTCTCCTCCATTAATAACTCCCTTAATTCATTTTAAGGCGATTTTTCATTAATTGAGGGGTGAATTAATGTAAATATAAGGTTATTTTAAGGGATTATAGAGGCAGAGATCCAACAAGGCAACATTTAAATCAAACAGGTGACAGGCAGTTCTCGTACTAAGATACTTGTCAAAAATGGATTGTCAGGATAATCGTGGATGGGAAACAAGAAAGACGAGGTGTTTACTGTCAATTTTAAATGAGGTAAATATTATGAGACTAAATGATGCGCAACAAATGACGACAATGTGTTTTGGGGAAGGAAACAGAATTCCAATTGCAATGTGTATACCAGAGACGCATTTTAATATCCGGTGTAAATGTAATCCAGCTAAATTATAGTTAGAATCTGGATAAAAGATACACGTTCATGCCAGGTGGAAAGAGGGTCTTTGTGTTTGTGTTTGTGTATCTGTATTTGGAGCATGTAGTCTGAACAAGGTTTTGTGTTTGAATGGCTCCATGATACCAAAAGTACGACAGAGAGGGAATGTTGCAGCTTGAGATGTTTTGTCATTCAGTGCTGCAGTGCTGTCATACTGTAAGATGTCAAAAATACATGGGTTTTTGTCAGTTTTTCTTCAGTTTCCTTCCTGAAAAGTGTTCAGATTCAAGCAACGATTGCATATTGGCCTCTAACGACCGAAATACATGGGACACGGACGCGATGTGTCACGTAGATGGGGCGGAGCAGGGTTTTTTACCTGCTACACAGACTCCGTCTTTGTAGCGTGTGGTTGCGTGCCACATAGATGATCGGCTTCACTGTGTGCATATTGAGTTTTGCCAAGTGATAATGCAGTTGGTTATGCAGGGTTTGGAAGTGTAGGCGATATTAACTGGTACTGAATTTATTAACTAGATCGTTTTAACTACAGGATCACGGATACACATTGATTTGATTGATTTATTTTAATGTGCAATGTAAAAACACCCGCAACGTTGCTCTGCTGCGTCACATTGCCTCTGGTACAATGAGGTATTTATTTTAATCATTTTTAAACAGATTGTACTCGTTTTTTTACACAGTTCTATGGAGTTTTTAGCCGCGCGTAGAGGGGGAAAAAATACACCAGATGCGCAAAAATAGAGATGAGCCGCGATGCCCGAGTGGGGGTGCAATTTCAAACATTTTCTACCGCACTATAATTATGCAGGTGCTCCATTCCTTATCGCATGTATAATTACTCGTTTTCATCATTTTGTATGTATTTATAGTCGAGGAATTTACAAAATATTGCATATCCATTTTGGGGAAAAGAGATAATTAGCTATAGTTCAGCATTGAACAACTCTAAAATATACAGACAGGAAAAAGTGTCTGTAAAAGTGTTATAGTTTTGTCAACCAAGGACTTAAAAGGAGAATCCATCCTAAAACACTTAAACACTGTCAAAAATTAGCTTCAGTAGACCAGGATGCAATGCAGCAACAACACATGTTGTGTTTTGAGTAAAAGATACAAATGTTGCACGCTCACGTTCTTGCTCTTACTACGCTATCACTATTGCTCTCTCCACTTCAACCCGCAACTGAATGCAACAAGTTCATGCCTGTTCTCTGGGGGTTGTCGAAAGGCATTCTGGGAAATGTAGGAAATCACTAACTTAAGTACAAGTAGATGAGGCAGGTTGAGGGAAAGTTGAGTACACCAAAAAAGCAAATTACAGCAAATCACAAAATAACTCCTGGAATGCACTGAACATTACAGATTGATATGTAACAGTATACGGTAGGGCTGCATGATTAATCGTATTAAAATCGCAATCTCGATTCATACCTCTATGCAATCTCATTCCTTAATGACAATGATTCTACCGCATGTTCATTAGGGACATCTGTTGCAACAAACCAAACGCTCCTAACAAGTTTTTTTTTTTTTTTTTTTTACGCTCCTAACAAGTGACAACACTTGTGTTTCACCACGTGACGAAATGCGCACATGCAGAGCAGGCAGAAACCAGCAGAAAGGAAAACAAATCCAGAGAGAGACAGAACGGAGGACAGTAGACACACAGGAAAACACTTGTTCAAAGGTTGTTTTCTAAATAAGGGAAGAAGAGAGATCTAAGTTAATTGTTTTTATGATAAGTGTTGGACTCATCAAGCGTTTGAATTAGGCTATATCTTTGACAGGCTGACAGCACGCGTGTTGAGCTCAATTCAATGTATTGTGGTTATCAATTAAACTACCTAATTCCACTAAAGTCACTTCAATACCACAAGGTAATGATGCTACCTACGTTAACGTTTGTAGGGCAGAAAACAGATTACGAGTTATCAGGTTACTGTTTACATTAGTGAGGCGCGGGTAAGGTTTTTTTCACCCCGCGACCGCCTGATCCGACACATCCGAACCCACCCTACCCATGTTCATACACATAAAACAACGACCCGAAACCGATCGGCAAAAAAAGATTCAGGAGGGCAGGTAATTTTCCAAAGACTCGTGTAACTCAGGCTGTACTTAATGCTGCACTGTGCAATGTGCGCAGAATGTGGATGGCGGGATAAACCAGCTGAAGTTTATTCCGTTAAATTAAATTTCATTGGAATTTAGTCTATAATTACATTGTGTGTGTAGGCTACTGTGTGTAGCCCATTTGACCCGCAAAGTTGATGTGACAGTCCCATTATAGTCATTATTATATTTTTTGTTGTTTCTTTCTATATCAGGCAAAAGAGTGCAGTAGAAATTTATATACAGAAATGTTAGAGAGAGAATCGTGATCTCAATTCTAAGCAAGAAAATCGAGATTCTCATTTTAACCAGAATCATGCAGCCCTAGTATATGGATATCTGAGGGTGGATTGTTCCCTTTTAAGTTATTTCTAACTTTCATAAAGTTCCAAAGAAAAAAAGTTAATTCCCGCACACACGTATCACCTCTGCACTGATTTATTTAAAAAAAAAAGGTCGACATTTCGGTCACAAGGACCTTTCTCAAGACATATCAATCATAAAGTGACATTAGTGCTTAAATACAACCCATGATTGCATAACAGTCCACAGCTGTGTTGGAGGTGTGTCCATGATCCCATACAACAGCTCACTCATTCAACATTCCCTCAACTGTCAAAACACACAATATCTACAATCATACACATTCAAAATCCCTTTGATATTACTAACAAGCAAAACATTTTTTTCTCTGGTAAGTGGTGTATATATATATATATAAGACATAGCCCAAGTCTATAGTATACAAATACCCCATGGGGTCCTATAACTTCAAAATCATCCATGTACAAATACCAAAACACATTTTCGGGAAGACATGCCCACCCAAAAAAACAAAAACACCAAAACAAAACAACAAAAGACAAAAGAAGTCCATCTCTATGTAAAATAGTGGTAACACTTTATAATAACCATCATTAATAAATGGTAAATTGATAGTTAATTAAACTTTAGTTAATAGTTATTTTACTGTT
>NW_027282798.1:0-63848 GCF_046629955.1 Centroberyx affinis
CTCCGGGCCCCCTCCGCCCCCGGCCCCGGCTCTGACAGATGTACAAAGAGGGAGCGGCGCTGGGCCACTCATCCATACACACCCGTGAGCAGCTGTCACTTTTGTCAGACAAGTTAATCAAACAAATGCCACCGTACCTCCCTTTTTTTTTTTTTTTTTTTTTTTTTTCAACCAGGCGGAGGGGGGGGGGGGGGGGGGGGGGGGAGAGGGATGGAAGGGGGGTTTGTAGAAAGGGAAGGGTTGGGGGGGGGGTTTGCGATAGAGACCGGAGAGATGACATGTGTACCCCCCCACCCACCCACCCACCCCCGATCAATCCCGCCCGCCCCGCCGCCGGGCCTCGTCGATAAACAGTGGAACCTGACAAAGAGAGAGAGAGGGGGGGGGGGGGGGGAGTCTCCATTAAACTTCCATTTCCCTCCTTCTCCCTCCTCTTCGGGATGATATCGCGGCTTTTAGTGTCCTTAGCCGGATCCTCCCCAGCAACACACAAGCCTTTTTTGGGGGGGAATGCTCATAGAGGATTTAAGGGCCCCCGACGGAAACAAAAAAAAAAAAAAAATGCTCTCTCTCAGTAATTATGAAGGACTCTAAGCCGCTTACGGACTTCATTAAACGGAAGTGAAACCTTTTGCGGAGCTTGTTTTCGGACAGTCACACGCCCAGTCGGTCGTACCTATCCCCCCCCCCCCCCGGCTCGGGTTGGCCTTTTTTTTTTTTTTTTTTTGTTATTATCGGGAACCTACGACTATTATTTTCCTCCCCGCTGGTTTGCGTAATCCGTTTACAGTTGCTTTACTGTCAACCTAAAGAGATTACTGGCCGGCATGAAAAACAAGACGAGGACAGTGTTCCGCCTCATATCGGCGTGGGTGTTGGGTCGTCGTCTTTCGAAGTTTTCAAAGTCAAAACCGATCCGGATGGGCCGATCCCCAGGCGGCGAAACAAATTCGGAGAGAAATTGCAGTTGCAAAATGAGCCGTTCAACCGAAATGTGTGTCTTTTCGCTGATGTCATTAAAAGGAATGGGTGTCAAAAAGAAACAAAAGTCTCGGGAACACGGCAAAAATGAAATGATACACACATAATCGCAAAATGTCTATATTTTCAGAAAAGTTCCTAAACTAAAGCTAAATTTAGCTAAAAAAAAAGCTAAAATTCCTATCCTTTTCCCATTTTTCCAGTCACACATGTTCGTTTTAATACATTCTAGTGGCGAAATTGTTGGTTGTGTACCCACCACTTACTCCATTCCTATTTTTTCTTTGCTGTATCCTATTATTGGCAACTGAAACAATCCAATTTCATTGAATCTACGTTAAATTTCTGTCCTTTCATTTCCAATACATACTACTGAATCACAATTTTACATGGTGAAGCTTCATCAAAAACCACGTAGTCGCACTTCTATCCTCTTCCCTCATTCTACAGCAGTGGTGGAAAGTAACTAAGTACATTTACTCAAGTACTGTACTTAAGTGCAATTTTGAGATACTTGTACTTTACTTGAGTATTTCCATTTGATGCTACTTTATACTTCCACTCCACTACATTTCAGAGGGAAATATTGTACTTTCTACTCCACTACATTTATTTGACAGCTTTAGTTACTTTTCAGATGGAGATTTGACACAATGGATAATATAACAAGCTTTTAAAATACGACACATTGTTAAAGATGAAACCAGTGGTTTCCAACCTTTTTGGCTTTTGATGTCTTACAAAAAGCAGTGTGTAGTCGGGTCACATTTCAGATGTCTATGAGTTGTTAACAGCTCCACCAAATAGTGATTTTTCCCTCTAAACCTCACATGGTTTCATTTTAAGAAATGTTCAAATGATCCAATATTTCAGCAAAAATCAAAGATTAGAGAAAAAGTCCAAAAACTGAAAACAGATTTGTGTGTCAGAACTTTGTTTTTTCTTCTTTCCTCTCCCATTAATCATCTCACGACCCCTCAGATTTATCAGGTGACCCTTTGGAGGGGCCCGACCCCTAGGTTGGGAACCACTGGACTAAACTAGCTAACTGTATATAAAGTAGTTCAAACTAGCTCCACCTCCAGCAGCTACAACAGTAACATGCTGCTTACACACTGATGCTTCAGTATTAATAATCTAATGATGTCATATATAATAAAATATCAGTCAGAGGGACCAAACCACTACTTTTACTTTAATACTTTAACTACATTTTGCTGCTAATACTTATGTACTTTTACTTCAGTAGGATTTTTCATGCAGGACTTTTACTTGTAATGGAGTATTTTTACATTGCTGTATTGGTACTTTTACTCAAGTAAAGGATCAGAGTACTTCTTCCACCACTGCTCTACAGTGGACTCGAGCGAGGCGTCTCATCACTTGAAGCAGAGGGAGTTAAGTTAGCGTGCCTGGCCCGAGCTCAGAGTTGATTAAACTGTTCACTTGGCGCGGCGGTGGGGCCGGCGCTTCGTGACCGGAGCCGGCAAAGTGGTAAAGCGTCCCCCGCCAACGCCCAACCCCCCCTCCGCCCCGGACAGCCAAGTGGTATGACAGGCCGCTCCGTCGGCCCCCGCTAGTCCGGTGGCATTCTCCGTCACTGCTGCGTCCTCCACCCCCCCCCTCCACCCCGCCCTGCCCCGCCCCGCCCCACACCGCGACTTGACCAAAGCGCACCAGCGGCGACAACAATCTCAATCCCCCAATCTTCCAGCTCAATCCGACCGCTTGCCCTCCCTCCACCCCTGCCAGCCGTCCCCGCAGTTTGGTAAGCGGAGTCGAGCGGAGGCCGGGAGGAGGAGGAGGAGGAGGAGGAGCATCAGCATCAGCAGCATCAGTGGCGGCGATTAAAAAGCGCTTTAACTTTTGTCACACACACAAGAAGTGCAATCTCGTCGGCGGCTTGCGAATCTGATAACTACCCAAGGTCAACGGAAATACTTCAAATCAATCAATGAGCCGCGCTCCTAATCCCCGCCCCCCCCACCCCACCCCACCCCAACCAGGCGAAGGCAGATTAAGTGTATAATTGACCCGTGTAATCCCTGTATCTGCAACCCCAGCCCCAGGAGGGGTGGGGTGGGGTGGGGGCAGCTCCAAGACTCATGGGCACCACACCAGTATCCTCCTCCTCCTCCTCTTCCTCTCCGCGCTCCCCTCCCCTCGCCTGGCACTGTTGCTTGCGGTTGGGTGGGTAGGGGGTGGGGGGGGGGTGTCATGGGGCGAGGGAGGAGGCCACGGCGTATCAGTGCCGGGCTGGATTTGGCTCAGGCTAAAGAAATGGCTTTTTTTTTTCTTTTTTTTTTAATCAATGATCCCCAGGCTGGCCCCCGCGCTAAGTCCGTCAGCTCCCCCCCCCCCACCCCCCAGTATCTGTCTGCATTTAAGCACATCTGTTTTAATCCAAGCCTCTTCAGCCGCTCTTTCAAGAACCCAACCGGGCAGGACGGGGGGGGGGGGTCAGGGAGAAACCAAATTAATTTTTCCCTATTCCCGTCACACACACACAAACACACATACTGATTCTCTGCCCCCCCGGTCCCCTAACAAGCTGTCAAAACGAGGAGTTTCGTCTCATTTTTTTTTTTTTTTTCAGAAAAATAAAAAACAACTTCGCAAGCACATATAATGCCACACACCTACACACACACACACACACACACACACACACACACACACCTGTCTCCGCTGCAATTTTCACAACACCAGAAAAAGATAATATTAAAGAGATTGCCGTGATTGGATTGCGGGTCAGGATTGCATCGAGTATAAATGGCGTGGAGTAAATCCGATTTAAACTCGCGACCCTAACCAAAAAACAACGCCTTTTGCACTTATGGAGAAACAAAATAGCCAAAGGACATAACAAATGGACAAAATATTTTCCTTGGAACTGCCACACTGGGCCGTTTGTTCAGAGAAAACGGGTCAAATATCAATTCAAAATGTCTTGTTCCGACAAGCCCCCCTACCCGCCAATCTACGGGTATCAGCCCTTCTTAATATGTCTCAAATCATAATTCCTTCCTTGAGACGCTGTTGTTTGTTTAACATTATCAATATTAGACCACATATGGGCCTGTCTGGTGTCACTCTAGACGTCAAATCCTAAGTGTTGACACATATTTAGAAATTAAGGGGCCATAGTGCCGTAATCTTCTTATTGTGGCTGATATGAGAAGGCAGGTCTTTGGGGGAAAAAAATCCATGTCATAACCCCAATTAAAAATGATGTTGTGTCCCAAAGCCAAAACACACACTAAACTACTTTGAGGAACATGCAAAAGTGTCTCCATGGACTTTGGAGGGACCGTTAACCTTCAGCTCTATTAAGCGGGGTCACACTCATCTCCTTTCTATTCTATTCTAGTCTATTCTATTCTATTTATTAGAATTAACACGGGTCACGAAGAGCTGAAAAGAGAGAAAAGTGTGAAATGGGACATGACAGAGGACGTGATGCGTTGATGTGATCTGAAGTGTAATCTCTTTACAATCAACCATCATGGGATTTGTATGGAGTTCTTCAATTCCACATTATGGCCCATTGAAAGATTTTAAAGACTTTAATCTTGTCACCTGACATTAAAAAATGTGTTGCGACAGGTCACCATACATCAGAAAATGCATTCCTGGTCAATTCATGTCGTAAAGAGATTTTATATGACAATTGTTTTCCAAGCACTTTGTTAATAATTACACTTTTCGCATTGAAAGTGGAATTTTTTTTCCCATAGCTTGCTATCCAAAACCATGCCCGAAACTGTCATTTCTGTTTGAATGCCATTTTTGGGGAAGTAGAGGAGGGCTTCAGCCAAATAAATAAACAATAAATCAATATTTCTGTGTGTAACAAGCTGCCCCATTGTGAGCGTGTATGGGGCACAGGTTGTAATCCCTGTGAGGCGAAAAGGACAAAACAGATAAATAAATGAAGTCACTGGCCCACCAGGGGAAGGGGAGGGAGAGCCTAACAAAGCAAAGATTAGGGGGAGTCAATCCTGACCTTGTTTTAAAGGGATGCACCCCCCCCCCACCCCCCACCCCCGCAATACACACACAACACACACACACACACACACACGCCTCTCCTCTTAAGGGGAATCTGCTTTGGTGGCCTGTAACACTTCTAAATGTGGGGGATCCTGAAAACAACATTTGCTGTAATTCCCCTTCTCTGGTGTTTCTACCAGTTGAGAAGTTTGTTTGCACATGTGCTTGTTAGAATGCTGATCTGCACGACTTCATGTATAAGACTTTTGTTTCCCAAACTGGGGGTCCGGGGACCTCCAGGGGTCCCGGCAAAATAAGGCATACTTTAATTTCACTTTTACTCCTCTCACTAGTTATTAGAGATTACACTATACGAATCAGTTGGGCTGGATAACTCTATGCCGAGTCATATCTAAACAATGAAAATGGGGACTTCATATCAAAATCATATCAAATTGAGGGTCCTTGATAGGAAAAACCTTTGGGAACCCCTGATCTGTGGTTCATTTGTCAGTTGGCAACCAATGTAAAACTGCAGCAAAGTAGCAGTTCTGGTCTGACTCAGACATATTCACAAAAGCTATAGATGAGAAGACGACAAGAGATACTTCTAGCATTCATAAACATTTATCAGCCCATATTTAATTAATAATTTGACTTTGGTTTGTTTAGGTTCACACTGTCCAATTACAGAGGAACCATGACTTGTAAACAAAAGTCACATGATTATCAGATGTGGACATCCGTCTCCTTATATACCCATAACCCCTTGCATTTTGGGGCTGTTTTCCTTTAGCTGGTTGGATTAACGAACCGCACTGCAGTTCTCTTGTTAGAGCAGTGGTTCTCAACGTGGGGTCCGGGGACCACCAGGGGTCCTCGAGGGGGCTCCAGGGGGTCCCCAACAAATTGATGAAGTGTTAAACTTCACCATTATTTCATTTACAAGAAGTGAACACAATTAGAGAATGTAGAAGAATGACTGTTTTGATCATAGCTTCACTGTTATCTCTCTACAGATAGTCATGGAATTCTGGACAAAATCATCTCTAACAATAAAAAATCTTCTCAGATTTGGGTCCAAGAGACAAAATCTCATCACATGCGGCTCTAATGTGGACTAAATTAGGGGTCCTTGATATGAAAAAGGTTGAGAATCCCTGTGTTAGAGAAGAGAGACTCACATTTTCAGGGGTCTCGGTGTATTTGGGGCCACCTGAGTTCAAATGGCATCGCTCTCACCTGACCAGACGAACCAAACTAAAGGAGGAAACGCTCCGGAATTCAAACATACTGCTCCACACATGCGTGGTGTGAACGTGTGCTGTTGGGTGAAGGGGGGTGGGGTGGCAGAGGGGAGTGGAGAGTGTGTCTTCCCAGGAGAACGGCCCTGATAGGAGATGCACACAGCAAGATTATTTGATACAAAGCCAGCGAACGTGCTAAAACAAACTCCACATGTGAGATAAGTTCACTTTGGAAACTGACAGAATGGCTGTGCAGAAAAGATGAGGAAAGAAACCAGGAAAGCAAGCAATGGCAAACACTCAAGTGTAAAATAGTTGAAAAATGCTTACTAAATCACTGGTCCCCAACCAGGTGCCACGTGCTGGGATCAATCCAAGTATTTTTTGTGAATTATGATGTATCCAATTAGAAAAGATGAATAGCAAAATTCGATAAAATTTCACCACTGTGGTTGTATGACCATTAGTTGGTACATTAAAATGTCATACCTGTTGTTTCTAACATGTATAAGTCTCCATCATGGCTGTACAACCATTAGTTAGTAGATTAGAATATCATACATGTTGTTCCTAACATGTATAAGACTCCATCATGGCTGTACAACCTTTAGAATATTAGTTAATTAGTACATTAGAATATCATACGTGTTGTTTCTAACATGTATACGACTCCATCATGGCTGTACAACCATTAGAATATTACAGTTAGTTAGTACATTAGAATATCATACGTGTTGTTTCTAACATGTATAAGACTCCATTGTGGTTGTATGACCGTTAGTTGGGACATTAGAATATCATCAAGTGCACTTCTTTGTTTTGGTCTTCAGAAAGCGTGACACATTAGCTGACACTAAAGAACAATAACAACCATGCTAATAAACTCTTACTGCATCTAATTCACATTTTATTCATTTTATTTTTGGCTGCCATTTCAAAAGTTTTCTGTAAAATTCACCGGACAGTTGCTTTAGAGCTGCAACGATTAATCGATTAATCGATTAGTTGTCAACTATTAAATTAATCGCCAACTATTTTGATAATCGATTACCGGTTTGAGTAATTTTTTAAGAAAAATAAGTCACAATTCTCTGATTCCAGCTTCTTAAATGTGAATATTTTCTGGTTTCTTTACTCCTCTATGACAGTAAACTGAATATCTTTGGGTTGTGGACAAAACAAGACATTTGAGGACGTCATCTTGGGCTTTGGGAAACACTGATCCACGTTTTTCACCATTTTCTGACATTTTATAGACCAAACAACTAATCCATTAATCGGGAAAATAATCGACCGATTAATCGACAATGAAAATAATCGTTAGTTGCAGCCCTACTGTGCTTTGCGCTTAGAGTCAACTACTAATCTTCCATCTCGGAGCCTTAGCCGGATAAAGAGACAACAAGAGAGAGAGAAAGAAAGAGAGAAAAAAGAGAGGGTGGTGGTGGGGGGGGGGGGGAGAGAGTGACAAGAAAAGCACAACAGAGCAGAGTTGCAGAGAGCAGACACCTTCGTCGGGGCCTCGGTGACGCCGCGGGGAGAACAGATAGGGAATGACAACGAGGAGAGAGAGAGAGAGAGAGAGAGAGAGAGAGAGAGAGACATGCTCTTCTGGATGGGCAGGAGAGGATACATGGCAAAGCGGCAAAGCGGGTCAAAGAAGCAGCGAGAAAACACCGAACCGATCCAGCGGTGGGCACTCCTCTGTCGGGACAGGAGACGGGGTCGCACCTCCGGGCTCCGGACAGAGGGGCTCGGTCGCAAAAAAGAAACACGCACGCATGATCAGAAAAGAAGACGGAGGAGAAGAGGTGACAGTCGGGTCCCTGGCTAGGCTTGTAAGTCAAGTGTTCTCTGCTCTCTGCCTCTCTCCAAGCCTCTCTATCCCTTCATTAAGCCTTCATTACAGTGATGGTCAGGTGAAAGGCCACTCCTGGTGTGGATCGGTATCGCCTTAAAGGAATAGTTCACCCAAAACTGAAAATTCTGTCATCATCTCCTCCCCCTCATGCCAGTTGAAACACAGGTGAAGTTTGTCCATATAACACACAGGGAGGCTGCAGCACAACTCCATAGCAGCCTTCTCCAAAACAACTGAAGTCAGTGGGGACCAGTTCTTCAGAGTTCCAAAAAGACCTACAGTATATTTACACTATAATTTAGTGCAAATCTTAACTACAGCTGATTGATTTGCAACAAATAATTGTGTATAGGTCTTTCTATTCACAGTGTGATTGTTTGGCTGTTTTTGTTTTGGAACTCTAAAGAACAGGTCCCCATTGACTTCAGTTGTTTTGGAGAAGGCTGCTACCAAGTTGTGCTGGCAACCTCCCTGTGTGTTATATGGACTAACAAATTTCACCTGTGTTTCATTTGGCATGAGGGTGAGAAGATGATGACAGAATTTTCATTTTTGGGTGAACTGTTCCTTTTTAATTAAGCCTTCATTACTATGATCGTCCGGTAAAAGGCCCTCCTGGTGTGGATCGGTATCTCCTTAAAGAAAGATTTACAAGAGCCAAGATGGTCAGATTGAAAGATACTGAAATTTGCGTATCAGCTATCAGCAGCTTCAACCAAAAAACTATGGGTATCGGCTAGGGATGGGACGATATATCAAAATTCAATATATCGCGACACAAATATGTGACAATACGTATCGTGGGGCAGAAAAATGAATCGCAATGTTAGCTACATTGGTGTCTGGCTTTCAACATGTTCTTACATGTGTATGATTTGGATGTTTCAAATTTCATTTTGACAAAGTCATATTTTTAGAGGTTTAACTTAACTTAGTAGCTTAATTAGTAGCTTAACTAACCACTTCAATGTGAAGTGGTTAGTCGTTTTCAGAGCCTGCCTCTTTTTAAGCTCAAAGGACGGGGGAACGGGGAAAAGAAACGACAATCATCTTTTCTCCAAGTTCATAACACTCCCCTCACAAACCCAACATAACAACCGGAACGACTCGGACACAAAATGCATAAATGATGAGAGCCGAATGATTAGACGATATTCCACCCCAGAAGGAAATCACATTGTCGTCAAATTGGCCTCAGCGATCTTTATAATACGCTGATCTTGCCATTTCACTGACCTCTGGGTAACCCGCAACTCTCTAACCTTTGGCCTCGGGAGTTTTAATACCCCTTTTAAAGTCAGTTCATGCGACACTCGTGCGTCCTGAAAACGAAAATCTGTACAGGCTACAGGGTGGGGGAGTCGGGGGTTGGGGGTCGGGGGGTTGTAAACGTGGTGCTAAGCCATCTTCACAAAGAGATCTTTTGTGCCCCCTTTTTCAACTGATTTAACTCTCGTTTTGCCGACTCCGAAAGAGAGAACGCCGCTCGCGATAATCCCTCTTCGCGATCGGCACGCATTTCCGAGCAAACATGACGAGACAAAAAAAAGACCGTAAGACACCGCAGGAAACAACGAGAGTCCGGCTTTTTTCCCGGCAGAGAAGAAGCAGAATATACCCGGCGTGAAGGGACGGACCCGCCGAAGACAGCCAAGGCAAGGAGAGGAGAAGCTCCAGAGAGAAGCTGAGAAAGATGCGACTTATCCCACTGCGGCGATTGTTTTATCACATTTTTTTTTTTTGGGGGGGGAGTGACCCCTCCCAAGGTTTTTGACTCAACAGGAGGCTCAGCAGCGGGGGCTTCGTGATTCGAGCGGTCGTTTCCCTTTTTAATCGTGGAAGCCGCTACTCTGACGAGGCGGTCTTGTGAGTTGATCACAGTTTGTCAGCGGTGGAGGAGAAGAGTGTTAGGCGTGTGGATGCAGTCATAGCTTCGTAAAATGCTATGCTTGTTTTGGTAATGTATTCAAAAAAAATTTAAAACAGGGTTCCTACACCATTTTCGATTAAAAAATCCCATGCTTTTTCCAGACCTTGATTTGTTTTGAAGATTTTGTCTGGTGTTCAATATGATTTAAACAGACAGACATCTTGCCCCTGCTAACTAGGTCATATCACTGTATAGATGAAGACTGTTCTTCACAGCGACAAATATCAGAATATGTGAGATGATTGGCAGGGTTCCTACACGGTTTCCATTTTAAAATTCCATATTTTTCCCAGAGCCTATGTTCTTGACCGGATTTGATTTTGGTGGGTATTTGATATAATGCATGCTGACAGCGGCTGGGTAATAAGAGCGTCCCTCTATCTGAACATTATTCTTCACATCAACAAAACCTGTGGACTCAAAGTGGCTCTACAGCAACATAAAAGCTAGAATTATGTGTGTATCGGACCTGAACCGCAACATTTTCCATACTTTTCCAGACATTTTTTTCAAATTCCCAAACTATTCAAGACCTGGAAATGGTCAAATTCATTTTTAATACTTTTCCAGACTTTCCAGACCTGGAATAACTGATAACTTGCTGTCTCCTACTTGCCACTAAATTTTATTTACAATAGTCTGTGACTTTAATGTGCCATCCTTGACAATCCTTTAGATGCACTAAACATTGGTGCTTTGCATTTGTATATTTTTCCAAACGAAATGAAAGGAAGTTGCAAGGTGCATTACGTAATCTGTCTCTTTTCGACCTCACAACTTACAGTCACATTGTCACAGTAGAGAGGAGTATAGCTAATTAGAGCAGAAATCCAACAGTGAGGAGGTAATATATCACAATGCTACCTGTCAGTACTGGAATGATAATACTGCTGTGTCATTTGCTTTTTTTGGCTTGAGAATGAAACGCCGTGTGATGCCGCTCCAAAACAGGAAGTGAGTTATGAAAGTGAGAAATCTCAGCACCTGACCAAGTAATGGCAATCAATCAGCAGCCCTACACTGGCCATGTGAGTTCATTCCAGATGATTTGATTTTGATTTCCTTGGTTTTATTATGTGTGTGATTGTTTACCCTACTGGTTTTTTTTATTTATTCTATGTATATTCCGTTACTATGTTTTACTCACGTTTTATTCTTGATATGTTCTCATTTTATATAGTCTACTGAGACAACTCTGTGACATTGTACTTTACATAAACTTGAACCTGAGCCCCTTGCAGATATATTATGGTCATTTTGTGTTATGAGGCGGTAAAATCGTATTTATTGCACCTTTAAAGAATGTTTTGTTCAAGGCATTCTTAAAGGAATAGTTCGCCCAAAAATGAAAATTGTGTCATCATCTACTCCCCCTCATGCCAGTTGAAACACAGGTGAAGTTTGTCCATATAACACACAGGGAGGCTGCCAGCACAACTCCATAGCAGCCTTCTCCAAAACAACTGAAGTCAGTGGGGACCAGTTCTTCAGAGTTCCAAAAAGACCTACAGTATATTTACACCATCATTTAGTGCAAATCTTAACTACAGCTGATTGATCTGCAACAAATAATGGTGTATAGGTCTTTCTATTCACAGTGTGATTGTTTGGCTGTTTTTGTTTTGGAACTCTAAAGAACAGGTCCCCATTGACTTCAGTTGTTTTGGAGAAGGCTGCTACCAAGTTGTGCTGGCAACCTCCCTGTGTGTTATATGGACTAACACATTTCACCTGTGTTTCATTTGGCATGAGGGTGAGTAGATGATGGCAGCATTTTCATTTTTGGGTGAACTATTCCTTTAATGTGGTGTTTGTAACTTTCATACACGAAGTACAGTGACTGGCTTGACGAGTGGTTGTATCAAAAAGGCAACACCGCCAATTGAAATGGTCGGGGGGGAAAGCAAAGCCACGTATCACACTGTGACCAACTCGCAAGATCATCTGGCTCACAAGCCTTGAAAGCAATTGGTTGTCTGAAAAGTAAAATCGTAGACTATCTTGCACTTCATTCAGATTAAAGCAAACAGATCAATTGAAGGAATTTCAGTCAGTTCTGAAATCTGGTCCACATACGGCAGTTTTGGCCAGAAACAGCTAAGAAAATGATATGAATGTAGTCGTTTGACTTTGGCTCACTGTACACCATATTGATAAGCTTAAAGCAATATTCCGCTTAGTTTTAACATGGGGGTTATTTGGCACTTGAGCACCATGAAAACCAGAATATAAACTACTCACCAAGATCAGATGCATCTGGACCAGTTTGTAGCGTTCAGATTTTTACTTCCCATTCATTTGAATGAGGCCTGAAAATAGCCTGAAAACTTAAATTTAACACATTGGTGAACAGATTCAATAACAAATCCCGCTGCTGTGATTTTCACTTGACTGTGGGTCCAACATTTGATGAGATTTTGTCTCTTCAACCCAAATCTGAGAATATTTTTATCATTAGATATGATTTTGTCCAGAATTCCATGACTATCTGTATTGTAGGTAGAGAGATAACAGTGAAACTATGACCAAAATAATCATTCTTCTACATTAGGTTGTCTACAGGTTGTCTTAAAAGCAGGATCTGTTGCTGAATCTGTTCACCAACGTGTTAAATGTCAGTTTTCAGACTATTTTCAGGCCTCATTCAAATGAATGGGAAGTTAAAATCTGAACGCTACAAACTCATCCAGCTGCATCTGATCTTGGTGAGTAGTTTATATTCTGGTTTTCATGGTGGTTAAGTATCAAATAACCCCCATGGTAAAACTAAGTGGAATATTGCTTTAACTTGGACTATAATTTTTTCCTCATCGCTGAGCCTCCCTTTCATGGAGGAGGAGGCGCCATGGCTTACTTACATCAAATAATCTCTCTATGTACACCTCCTCATTGACCTTCTCCCTCAGCATGTCCTGGGAGTGGCGAACAAACGTCACGTAACCGTCAGCCACGTCCATCCCAGGCTTCTGCAAGACACAGGAGAGAGAGAAGTGAGGAACAAAAGAGAGAGAGAAGAGTTAGTTCAAGGAACAGGAAAACTATTTCCCTTTCATCCTATCAGAATGAAGCTTTACATGTTGAATATGGACATAAATACAAACACTTAACACTCTTTGTACTATGACTTTTATTATTTTCCATTAACATATGCACTAAAGCTCTTTTTTTTTTTTTTTTTTTTAAGTGCACATTTACATATCATTTATAACACTTTTTTCATAGTGGATGAGGCTATTTTTGCATTTTATTCTGATTAATAACTAAATTGCTGGGAATTTGTAAAAAAGGGATTTGTAAAATAATGTTTTTTTGCTTAATTATTTAAAAAAAATACTACAGTGCGTATATGGGAAGCATGTCTGATTTTTTGCCATTTTTTTACCCCATACCAGACATTAAAATAGCCTCTGTAAATTACCAGCCATTTTTGTTAAGAAGCAGTATGTCAAATTTTGACGCATTTTAACGTATTTTTAGCAAATTTTATGCTTGGTGTACTTGGTATAAAACATGTAAACTATTTATTTATAGCTGTTTTTGATGACTGATTTGTAACTACAGTAGTTAAAAAAATTGACCAATCCAGCCAAAATCACCATTTTCACCTGTGGTTAGAGATACATTAGGTCAGTAAGAGACTGTAGCCACTGACAGGAATTTAATTCAGTGTACTCATCTACAAGGCTTTGCAACACAAGCCGTCCTTCATAACAAAGGTATTTTACACTTCCGTGCAAGTCAGTTACATGAACATTCAAAAACAAGATGCGTTTCCAAATTGTCAGTTATATCATTTGCAGAAAAGAGACGTTTGCGGTCCCCCGTCTCCCAAGAGGTGTTTCATTTGCGAGGGTATGCAGACTCGAGGCTATGGGGCAATCGTTTTCAGTCGTCTTTCTGTCGGGAGAGATTTACGCTTGGCCGGGAACCAAGCCTCACAGTCTGGGCATGTGCAAAGTGAACAGGGGTGTTGGAGCCACGCGCTCGGTTTTGGGGGGGGAGAGCAGATTGTTAGGAGGCCTGCCATTTTGACATGTAAAATATTCATTGAGGACAATACATTTGCAAATAACACCTTATTTCTCTCTCTTGCCCTCCTTACATCACATGCCATCTTCATGATAAACTACCTCGCTCTTTGAACCTTTTGGTCCACTCTTGACTCTCCATCTCTGCCTGTCTCCTGACTTGTATTTTTCATTTCTGGTTTCCCTACAGTAGCCTGGAGACAGGGTCAGACAAAGCCCTCGTCGCTACTAACCGAACTTAGTTAACACATCTGCTGTGACGCTCCCAATGTGCAAATGAGTGTTTTTTTTCCCAATGAAACTCCAATTTTTGTACATTAAGGACACAATTAACGTCCTGGGCTAGAGACTGTGACCCCCTGCCAACATACGCAGTGCCTTGTCAGATTCACTGACAAGGCATTAATTTGAAAAGTGGCATGTTGGTAGGGCCGAAGTGTTGGCAGCGAAGTAGTCTAATGCAGATCCGAGGTGCTGTTTGAGGCAATGTTTAACCCCCCCACCCCCACCCACCCCCACCCACCCCGACGGCAGAGTGGGCTTGTGTCGTACAACACGGACTCACAATGTATACTGTGTGGAGAGCTAGGCATGGCATGGCTGGCTGGCAGTATCTGGCCACATGCATATGAATGGACATTTGGGGTAGAAAATGAAAATGAATACCATCTGGATAATGATTCAACTGACGAAAGCGTGGTCAAATATTTGTGCGCTCACAAAACACACACACACACACACCACACACACATAGGGCCACAGCGTAATAAGTAACTCTCACTTACAGGTACGTCCACGTACTTTGAGGCAGCTTTCACCTTGAGATAAAGGAGAGATTGGGTGAAAAAACAAAAAAAAGTAAGACTTAGGGCTCCAGCTGCGGCTCCGCTTTCCGGAACAAAAGCTGTATAGAGAGACTGTAGTGTAGCCGGAAGTTTATCGCCTGCTGACCTGGCAACAGTGACTCATGCGGCGCTCTAAAACTGTAAAAGTGCACTCACAAATTCAATAAGCTCTCTTTTGTTACGCAGCGGAAACCGAGTGAGGTGTTAAGCTATTTGGTGCTGAGGAAGACTTCAAAAAAAGAAGGTCAAATCATCTGAAAACTAACGTGAAAAAACGGTCTGAAATTAATTTAAATTAAAAGGGAGAATGGATATGAATTTGCAATACGGCGTGGCTGAGCCGTCATTAAAATAAAACCGTGAAATCTTGATGTTACAATGAGGATTATAACTTGTCGAATAGCAGTATCTTTATTTCTGCAGTGCAGTTGCTGAGAAACATCTAGCAAGAACATGGCTAGCATCTCTAGCTAATGTAAACAATGCTGCTACAACCATAGACATATATACTCTCAGAAGACTCATGGATGTATAAAGAGAGCGTAATTATGGAGAGCGTAATTACAGCCGAGTAATAGTTATAATAGTTAGAACATATAGTTTAGGAGTTAGCATGGTTTCCTACCAAAACAAATAAAAAACAAGGCTACGTAGCATGTAGCATGGGTGTCTGCATTTGTTAGCACATAGGCCTAGCAGTCTTTGAGATATAGGCATATAAAATTTGTTTAAAGTTGGAAGCTAATATACATATATATCTTTGCATATTTAAGATTTGTAATAGTTTGCAAATCACTCTAATGAAATATCACTAATATTCATACAGCGATTTAACTGTGTCCGAGCTAGGCTATTCCTCGTACTTTATGGTATTTTTTAATCTCCTATGGTAGCCTATCACACAATATTCCTATATGAACTTATCGTGTGTCTATGTTATTCAATAACCTTATAGTGACCATATCATACTTTTTCATTTCATATGGGACCACTCTAATATTCCTATAAGATATTATAAATAGTTTTGTCTGTGTGCGTAATGTGTGTGTTCCTTACTGTCATTTTTCTTTTATATAGTAAAAAATTCAAAAATGTACACCCATATGCTCATTGTTATGTCGTTTAATACTGTTTTCAATAAAAATATTTTGAAAAAAAAAAAAATGTTTGTCTTGCTTTGATATTTGTAGCCTATAATATCCAAATTAGCTTTACAACTCACCGGCTGTCAGGGAGCTAATTTGTAGCAAGCTGGTAGCACTCACGGTGGTTACGCTGTGCAGGAAATTAACATTAACTCAAACGCCCCCACTATTACTGTTACTATTACTATTACTGTTCTCACTATTTGATTTGTATTTGCCGATTTTGTTCCATTTTTCTCAATGATGGCCAATTATTAGTACTTAAAAATGGACTATTTAGATTTTTTTTTCCAGTATTTCAAAGTGAATGAGCATATATGATCATAAACCCTTGAATATAAAAACGACTCATTGAAATCGGTTGAGAAATGTACACGTTATAGTGCTTTTTATCCAGAAAAAACGCAGCTCCCCCGTTTACTTGTATTTGTTTACAGGCCAGTCTTGCCCGGTCCAATATGGCGGCAACATCTACGTATGTCTATGGCTACAACACTGCTAGCTAGCTAGTGTTGTAATTAACTTTTTTGGTGCACCCACTTTCCTTCAACCTGCCTCATCTACTTCTGCTGCAGTTAGTGATTAGTGGCCAAGGCTATTGGGCTATTGGCTGTGCAAAATGGCGGCTCTAGAGAGAAGCTCTTGCTCTTTTAGCGTCATAGTCCCTCAGAAGAAACATTTTCTGCTAGCAAACTCCATTGTAGCTGCTGGAAATATCTCTATGCGACGTCACATTGTCTACGTTTGGCCAGTTATCCACTGGAATAAGGAAAATAAACCACCAAACAACAGAATGCAAGGAACATTGCCAATACCCGTTTTTTTTAACAATTAGTTAAAGTGTTTCAGGGTGGATTTTTCCTTTAACTATGAGGAAATCCAACATTCATATGTAGATAGAGCAGCTGGAAGATTATTTGTTGGAAGTTGGCTGATGTATGTGTTGGTGCGTTACTTACTGTGAAAGATAGGAAGGATGAGAAGAGCGTGCCCTCGTCGTATCTGGAGAGCTTGGCTAGGACGCTCTCTAGAATGACCACAAACTGAGGAGAGATGGGAAGGAAGAGAGAAAGTAAAAGTGTACAATCAGCAAGATCAGTCACTTCCATCCAATGTAAGAGTGCATCTGTTGATCACCAGGTTCAGTTTTGCTACCAAATTGAACTTACTAAAGATAGCACAGTGCTTGAAGTCAATCACTAAATGTCACTTCTAATCAATTTAAATATACTGTATGTATGCTGTGTAATTTTCTACCTTTGCTACCAGCAGGGTGATCATCTCCTTCACTGTCTCCTCGATGAGATTGTCAATTTGGGAGTGGTATTGTCTCTGGAAAGAAAATTTAAAAAAAAACATTTGTTACACTCATTTCACACCTAGCAACTCCACATTAAAGGGGAACATTGGGCATTTTTTTTTACTTATTTCATTTTTCAATACATTATTATTTTGCCATAGAACTGTGTCAAAATAAGTGAGTAATTTGAGCTGTAATTTGCACAATTAAGCTGATCTGAACCATTTCCGCAGAAAATTACCTGGAAAACCTACATAGTGGCTTCTCTCATTTCTTGGCACTACAGCCGCTCAGTTCCCTGATTGTAATAATATGAATATTCCCTTAATAATATGTTCAAGGAAGCTGTTAAGGTTCTCACTATGGAAGTGAGTTGCTTACGTGTTGAATATGCACACGTACTGTATGGCTGCACTGAACTACAGGCGTTCAAATAACATGAGAAGAGTTGAAAATGCCCTATGTTCCCCTTAAGGTGTTAGGGGGTTAAGGGTTTTGAAGTTAGAAGGGTTAATTTATTTGAAATTCCCAAGATTGCTTGGTATTTGCACCAGTGGCTATCATAGCATCAGTCTGGTAAAAGGGTTAAAGGTTAAAGGTGCTACATGTAGAATGTTAACATCAATAAATCATGACCACCTTCATTTTCAGACATTTGTATAATTACAGTAAACAGACAAGGCCACTGCTGAGAAGACTGGCAGCCTCTACACTGTTTTTTACATTGTGTGCCACCGGGTCGGATTTGGAGGGAAATCTGCTGGATTGCTTTACAGCACAAAACAGGTGAAATCCCTTCCAACGTGTTTATCCTCTTCAGTCAAGCACAGGGAAAACAAACGCACCCAGAGCCACAAGTAGCAACATTCTGTTTTGCAAGGGGAAACAACAGGGTTTATGGGAAATGTGGTCTTAATTTTGAGATATACAAGCACTAACAAAACCACTGACATGAGATAAAGATTAACAATTGTCACTACCATGGCCTCACAGTCATTATACCAAGGTACTGCAATTCATTTGACAATGACATGCTGATGATTAAAAACTCTACACATAGTACCTTTAAGTAGGGTTTGACCGATATGGGTTGCCAATACTGAAATACTGAACTCTGAAATACTGAACTTTTAGATTGAAATATTCATGCATACTTGTGTGGAATCTGAGTGGAAAATGTCACATTAGAATCAGTTGAGGTTAAGGGCTTTCCATAGACAACCAGTGCATCAACACTGACTGGACCATATCCCACTTTTTAAGAAAAGGCCATTATTGGCCCCATATATCGGTCTAACCCTAGTACTAAATATGTAAGGATTTCAGTAATATAAGTATCTAAGGATTTGAGAGTTAGGAAAAAAGAGGTTAGGGTGTAAACAGGCAAACACATGGATGTTAGAACAACACATTACTCATCATCATTATTATTATTATTATTGTTGTTGTTGTTATTATTATTATTATAACGCATTAGTTCACTTTCCCTCACATGACTGGATGCTTCCATACAATCTAGGGCTGCAACTAACGATTATTTTCATTGTCGATTAATCTGTCGATTATTTTCTCGATTAATCGATTAGTTGTTTGGTCTATAAAATGTCAGAAAATGGTGAAAATGTGGATCAGTGTTTCCCAAAGCCCAAGATGACGTCCTCAAATGTCTTGTTTTGTCCACAACCCAAAGATATTCAGTTTACTGTCATAGAGGAGGAAAGAAACCAGAAAATATTCACATTTAAGGAGCTGGAATCAGAAAATTTTGACTTAAAAAACTGTTAAAAAATTACTCAAACCGATTAATCAATTATCAAAATAGTTGGCGACAACTAATCGATTAATCGATTAATCGTTGCAGCTCTAATACAATCTACCACAAAAAAATGGTACAAGCGTAGTAAGATCTATGGATAGATGTCCCAGATATTGCGTGTCAATATTGCCAAAACATTCTGTTTGTGCTTTTTTTTTTGTTTTTGCACACTGAGAGCCACACACTCTTGCTTCAATGCATCGTCTTTATAGTCTTTCCCATCTGAAATAATAATGTATACGTATGTTACATGTATTTTTGCATTTATTTCCATGCAAAAGAATAATTCCAATATCTTCACGATAATCTGTCTGTTATTTCAATTATGTCTGTATTGTTCCACTGTTAATTATCCTTTGTACTTGTATTTGCCACTATATTGTTTGCTCCTTGTATAGTGTTGTCTTCATGCTAATTATTACCTGTGTCTTTTGAAATGTGTTCTATAATTTGCGCAAACAGGGAAGCGTTAATTACTACCAAGTGTGTTTGAAAGAATAACTTCACGCGCAGATATTTACTGAGCTTGATAATGAAAGATGATGCATTGGAGCAAGAGTGTGCGGCTTTCATCTCTTTTATTCTCATTACATCTTTAAAACCTTTACTGTGAATATGCCACACAGCTATAAAGACACTATGAACCGGACTGCTGCATCACTTTGACTTTAGCTCAGCGAGAGAGAGAGAGAGAGACTCTTGGGACTCTTGCCTCTTTTGGATTTCGTTGTTTTTTAATCAGTGTGAGTTCTTGCTGCTTTCTGTTTTTCATATTATTTTTGAACCCACACGCCTGAGTCAAATTCTAGGAGTCGTCCTTACAGCGCAGACATCTCTCACTTGCTCTTCTCTAAATACATGTTGTTATTATCTAATGGGTAAAGTAGAGAACAGTAAAGGCCTTGCGTGATTCATTCTGTCTGGGGCATCTGAGTCAGTATTACTGCATTGAATCCTTTTGTTCAGGCTTGCAGCGCCAACAGAACAGTGAAGGATCTGGCGGTAATTAATTCAACTTCAGTAATTGGTATCAGTCTCGGGATTCCGCGAATATGAGATCTCTCACTTCTGCCCCATGTATATTCAATACTATCTACACATATGCTAATGAAATCCAAACAATTCAAGTGCAGGGAGACAGAGAGGGAAAACTGACAACTAATTATACATTTGGGAGCCGGGGGTGAGATTTCAATTGAATTTTTAGCCACACTTACCCAGTCTCTAACAAACTTTCACGAGAGAGAGAGAGAGAGAGAGAGAGAAAGCAAAGGAAAAAAGGGAAAGATAGAGGAGACACGGTAATGATAAAATGATGTGAATGCTACACAAGTGAGAGAAAGAAAGAAAGAAAGAAAGAAGGAAAGCTATATTCAAGTAGAAGCAAATAATCAAAATGTGAGACTGGCACCATCATCTGTGTTGATGTTCACAAAATGAATCATCAAAATACAGTATAATAACTTATAAAATATAAAAACAGAAAACAGTTAGCACCAATGACCTTGGTGATCTAATAATTTATCACATTGACCATATAATAATATCTTGGCAGTCCCTATGTCTATTCATTTATCACATTGACCAAATATTAAAATATTCTGATATGTCATGATACTTCAAGCCCACTTCTTTGTAGTTTTTTGCATTGAGCAATTTTTATGTACACCTCACGGTCAACACTTCAGATTTTCTGCTTTCTAGAAAGTAAAAGGAATAAGATTTTAATATAAAAATACAAGAACATAATTGTATTGTCATTTTTTGGCATAAATTATCAAATAGGAGTATGGTATGTAGTTTGAATGAGCAAAAAAAAAAGGCTAATTTTTCATTGCAGTGCATCTTTAACATTTTCGACCATTGCACTCAGTGTCTGAAATTAAGTTTTTGGTTCACTAAAAAAATTACCTGCCAAGAATAATATATAGTGATCAAAATAATACATATACATTTTTCATAGGAATATGTCACCCTATCGATTTTCAATGCTATTTCATGTGTAGAATTAGGTACTGTGTGAAACCTCCTTCCTGCAAATTCAATAAAGGGATAAGAGGTTTATCTAGAGCAGTGTAACAGGCAGCCAATCAGGAGCCTGTTTAATACAGACCCATTGCTTTGCTTTGATTTGATTGGCTCACAGTTAGAGAGAGTGTACGGTGGCCAGCAGGGACAAAGTTTGAGAACAGGCAAACATCAAAAACTGTGTTCAAAATTTATTGTCTCAAAAAGTTCCCGGCCAACGTCAAAAGACAACAAAAATTCTACCGGCATTTGGTACTTGGCGGGTGTTAACTTCGGACCCTGGTTGCACTTACTGTTGCAGTCAACTGAGCACTTTTATTGTAATGTTAAGGGAAAGACATGTCCTACCTCCTGACCCAGCTCCATGGCACACAGCTTGGCTGACTGGGCCTTGGCGTCCACCATTACATTGAACATGGTGCAGATAGACTGCGGCACGCGGAAGTCGGTGGCCCGGCTGCTCTTCTGAAGCTTGGCCTCGAAAGCTGCCCGCGTCCTTTAGAGAAGGACATGACAAGACAGGAGAGGAACATAGGTCTGGTAAAGTCTAAAGTAAAGTGTTTCTGTTGGGTCAGTTGCTGGATATGTCCATACCACAGAACTCGAATGGATAGAAAATGTATTCCTCTGTTTGCCTTGGTCATTTGGCTAGTACAGCGTAAAATGGCGATTATGAGATTTTACGGGTTAGTTGGTATCGCGACAATGCATGTCTGGGCATTAAAGGAATAGTTCATCCAAAAATGAAAATTCTGTCGTCATCTACTCACCCTCATGCCAAATGAAACACGGGTGAAATTAGTTAGTTAGTCCATATAACACACAGGGAGGTTGCCAGCACAACTTGGTAGCAGCCTTCTCCAAAACAACTGAAGTCAATGGGGACTTGTTCTTTATTCATTCAGCAAGGAGATGGAGAAGCTCCTTTGTTCTTGAATGGGAATGACCGTTTTATCTACTGTGTTCTGTTTGCCATGCTGTTGGTTTCTGATGAATGCGCATGTAAGTATACCAATAGTGTTGGGTATTTATACTTGTTACTTCCTTGGAACAGTAATTCATTACACCACTTGTTGCATTACATTTCCGTGACACCACCAAAATTGGTGACTGCATCCTGTCTTCCCTTCCTTTCTAAATATCAGGATGAGTCAGTTTCCTCTCTTGTGAATGTGTGAAACCAAACAGTGTTGACGTTCAATGGTCTCATCGTCCTTTTACTGAATAAAGTCAGAGTCGTGGGAATACCCTCCACCCAGAGAGAGTCAACTTCTCTTATATGTCCTCATCTAAGCAGCTCCGTGTGAGAGGACGATGCGTAATTATGAAGAAAATGAATCAGGGGATGGTGGTTGGGTATAGTTTTTGGATAATTCAACTTCAATCAGATATTTAGAAAGGGTGACAAGTAGTAGCAACTTTTTGATGGGTAACTGATATAGTAAGTTGTAGTCATTTGTTACACTACTTATCACTGAGAAAAGTAATACCATTGGCTAGCAATCCAAAACCTCTATATTATATATTATCTATAGTATCTTACCGTTTTACACAGGATTCAATCATGTCACTGGACATCAGCTTGAGTCGGCTCTCCAGGTGTTTGCCAAACTCCTCCTCTGGCCAGTGGAGATCTCTGATGAAGGTCTGCAGAGCGTCCAACTTCCAGAAGAGATCTTCTGACGTCCCTGAGCCATTACTGGAGGGGCCAAAGGTTATAGGTCAGAGTTCAGCATTCAAAGACAAGAGCTCGATAGGAAGACACTGGGGTTAGAAAGGCATACCAAGGAAAACAGGCTAAGAGGAAAGTCGAGGTCTCAGGATTGAATGTTATGGGGTTTACTGTCATTATCTTTCGTACCATTTTCATGAATGACCACGTAGTTTCTAACTGAGGTGCGCTTCACTAAATTTGAAATTTCATCCATTTTGGAATTTCATTGTAGACTTCGATGGTAATTTTGGGAGAGTGAGAGTTCATGCACATTCCAGGTTGATTGTTAAAGGAATGCACTTTTTCAGAGATTGTCCTGTTGATGAGAACATAATCACCAAAATGGCGGCTCTGGAGCTGTATGCTAACACTTTAGCATACACTACGTTGAGTTATGGTAGGCTCCTTAGCATACACTATGCATACACTATGTTGAGTAATGACTGGCACAGGACAATGCATTGGGTCAGAAAAAATAAAGATAATATCTTTGCATAAAAACTGACAGGTACAAGAAAAAGACTGACAGACTGTTAGTCTTAAATTATTAGTGGATTATTGGTGTGAAGAGGAAAAAGAGGTTAGAAGTTGGGGTAAAGTGGAGGGCTGCTGGGACTGGGATTGCTTGTACTGTAATCCCAATTCCTGCAGACACAACCATAGTCCAAGGAACATCCAGACACGAGGGACCCTCCTCACCCATCTGGACCCCCAAGGAGAGAGAGACCCAGGCCAGTCTGCCCCTCCACAGGGGGTGACTAGAGGGAGGGCAATGGGAAAGGTAGATATGGAAAGATACAAGCTCATAACAAACCATATAAACTTGATTTGTGGCAAATCAGTATAATCTGTAAAAGATTTTGAATGCGGATTTGATTTTTTTTGGGGGTTGCTGTTTGGTCTGCTTTGCATTTCCAAGTCATGTTTTTGCATCTTTCCGCTCTGTAGTACAAACACATGCGGTGGGAGTGAAAATGGAGCGCCATTGCCGGGCCTCCATTTTTTTTTTAAAACACTGCCTACTCTATCGACTTGCCCCATGCTGCAACGTTGACATGAACATGGCTTTCAACTGGTGCAAAGGCCTGGCAACAGACTGCCGGCTCTACGTAAGTTCTCCAGTATTCATTTTAGATGTTGAGCCTTGAGCGCCGCCACCTGATCTTGGGCCGCGTCGCAAATGAAACAAGTCTACCGTTTCTGCTGGCATCTTTCCTTGGGAGGGAAGTGAATTAATTACGAAGTAGAACGCGACAGTGGAGGTGCAGCTCTCATCATGTTTTTACTATGAAACACTTGAGAGTCGGTATCATCGGCTGCACATCCTCAAGATCCCAGGCGAGGGAATAGGAACGCATGAATTGTCGCACCAGGGTCACACTCTGCAGGATGCAGCATGCATGCTGGGTAGGAAGGGGTTTTTACACCTTTTAACCCTGTTGTCGGTGCAGACGAAGTTTCACTTAGGTTTTGATAGTGGCGTGGATAATGTGTGGAGTGTATCTTGAGCTGTGCAGAGAGTGCGTTCAATTACCGCTCCTAAACATAGCGTGGCCATTACCTTGGGGCAATCTCACAACACATGTGCTATACATATTAATATAAAAACACTCACTCAAATGAGACATACCAAGTAATAAGGCATATATAATTAAAGTTCTATATACTGCAGCAAGCGCTGAATCTCTTTTCGCAAGCTTTTAGTTAGGTTTAAAGTGTGTGGTTAACGGGAAAACTTTTATTTTATTTTATTTTAGAATCAGTATTATTGCTGTATTATCTCAGTATTATTCCCTTTTTAATAATAATAATAATACCTTCTTATCTTATTCCTTTTTATTGTAATACCTTATATATTTGTATCCTTTTTTATATGTTTTTATTTATGTAATACCTTCTTATGTTATATGTCCCTATCTTTTTGTCATGTATGATCTTTCCCTATTTTCTGCTTTTTATTTTGAAGCACATTGAGTCTACACCTGTCGTATGAAATGTGCTATATAAATAAACTTGACTTGACTTGAATACCTGCCATTACTTTTAATCAACATTGACGTTAGCTGAAATGTGAAATTGTATCCTCAATAACTGCATTTCTATGTAAAAAATAACTTTGCTGACACTTTCTATGACTACCATGTCTAAGGGCAATCATAAGGAATTATCATGCACTCATAATTCCTCATGACCTTGCTTATAAGAACACTTAATGTTCATTATAGATAATGACATAATTTATAATGAATTATAAGTACAAGCCTATCAATGGTTATAACTAGTTATCCATCAGAGGTTGTCCAGGCAACATTTTAATCTCAGTGGGACAAAATCTGAGAGATAACATTTTAAGCATAATACGTTCTAATAAGCATGGTCAAAAGTGAATTAAGTGAATTTTAATTCCTTATGGGAGCCTTTAATGCACTA
Organism: Centroberyx affinis; assembly: GCF_046629955.1. Lineage (NCBI taxonomy): Eukaryota > Metazoa > Chordata > Actinopteri > Beryciformes > Berycidae > Centroberyx > Centroberyx affinis. Next base: position 25,319 of record NW_027282798.1, read on the forward strand.
TTGATGTGGTAGGCCTAATCATAGAAAGTATTACCAGAGCTGCCAAAAGGCATAATGTATAGCGTCCTTCATAAATTCAAATTTTCATTCTTTGGGGTAATATGAATTCGATGCCACGTTCATGCCAAGGACATGTGTGCATGTCTCAGGCTCTACGATACAAATACACACTCTGACTCATAAATAGCTGCCATCCAGTTGGGTGTAGAAAAGCTGGGCATTTGTGGGAGGTTAACACTTGGCACTGTGAGATTTGGTACTTTGGGCATTTGGAGGTTGACATTTGGTAGGTTGACATTGGGCAGAGTACTTGTTATACTCCTGTGGAGAAGAAACACAGAAAGCAGAAGAAAGAGATTCTGTGTCAAACGTGTTAAAGCAATAACCTGTGGCCTCCAGAGAAAATCAAGTTGAATGCATGAACAGGAGAAAGGAGGAAGTATTAACAATGGTGATATAAAATCAGTTAAAGAAAAATAGTAAAAACATAAATAAATGTAGTAGATTTTAGCAATGGCACAAAAGTTTAAATTGACATTGTTCTGGTGATGTTTTTACTAGAGGGGAATTACAGCACAGTAATTGGAGAAGTACTGGAGAAGTGAGCATATGGACTCTGGGGGCCGGGGTGAACATATGGCAAATTACATCCCTGCCACAGTCAGTCTTTTCAGCAGTACCAGATGTATAGAAAGACTAAACACAATGCAGTGTCAAACAGACAGAAAGAGAAGATTACTGACTTATTGTTTCAGTCCTGCTTAGAAGAAAATTGTGTTCTTACATCAAGCCAGTGGCAAAATGGGTAATTATTGGACAAGCAGAGGCTAATTGGTTCATTGCTATTTCCACATGCACCCAGACGTGTTACACAGGGGTCAACATTTCAAACCTTATATTTTCTCCAAAACCCCTCTGATGGTTTGTCACATGCTAAAACAAACGTAGAAGGGAGAGCCTATGTGTAATTCTCATATGTGTTTGTGTAAGAAGTTTGCATTTTTGTACTTGAATAAGAGGTGGCAGGACAACAGTTACAATGCATGTTTCGATTTTCCCTAATATTTCTGATTATGTGATATTGAAATTTATTGAAACCATCTTTCCTTCCCTTGGTTATTTCTTCTGCCGGGAAATATGTCATTTTTTTTTTTTTTTTTCGTCAACAATTAAGAAAATCCAAATCCATTTGTACTGTTTTTCTGGTACCTTTTTGGTTGTCTTCAGCATTGTTGCTAGCTAATAACTGATTTATCTTCTGGATAAACAACATTACAGCTGAGAGAGAAACAAGCTTAATGTCATTTTTTTTTAATATTCACTTTGGTATCAACTTTCAAAATGCTGTAGCAGAGAAAAATGTTCTTCTCTGATGAATACTGAACACATCTGAGCTTCAACTATTGACTCTTCACCATTCATGATATATTAGGGAGGAATTTCAATGTTTACAAGTTTACAAACTGCATGTTTAAACAGATTTTGCAGTCCAACTCTGTAGGGCCTAGTGCTTTTATTTCACAGCTATTGCAGAAAGATCCAGTATTTTCGTCTTGGCAACTGCTACAGAAAAATGTGCATCATGTGGCATCATCTAGACCAGTGGTTCCCAACCTGGGGTCCGGGGACCACCAGGGGTCCTTGAGGGGGTTCCAGGGGGTCCCCAGCAAACTGATGAATTGTTAAACTTCAACATTATTTCACTGACAAGAAGTTAACACAATTAGAGAATGTAGAAGAATGACTGTTTTGATCATAGTTTCTCTGTTATCTCTCTACCTACAATACAGATAGTCACGGAATTCTGGACATAATCATATCTAACAATAAAAATATTCTCAGATTTGCATCCGAGAGACAGAACTGGGGGTCCGTTGCTTGAATTAGAGGTCCATGATATGAAAAAGGTTGAGAATCAGTGATCTAGACATGTAAATCTCATCTTACTCTGATTTGTGTTGCTAGTATGGCTTGGAGGAAGGATGCAGGGTCTAGTGAAATATGGCATAATCCTCGAAACACAACTCTATGGAGACAGGTGGGAGATACTGTAGGTCATGCGTCCTTACTTGACAGGCTCCCAGGATTCCCTTTCAAAGCCCCTGTGGATAGACTGCGCGATGGAGGACTCCATCAGATCCACGTACCGCACCACCAGGGGGGCGTAGAGGTCCTGCAGATGCTTGTGGAACTTCCCATTGCACAAGTTATCTGGAAGAGGAAATGCAAGAATTATGACCAATTGGTTGCCTGGGTCCAGACCTTTGACTCCGCCCACTCCACCGAGTTGACTGCTTCTGGTCTGGCATCGTGACATGAAACAGCGGTTTCTCTCGGTTGAAAAATCGACTGGTCCAATGAGCGCCGGGGGGGGACTAACGATTAGCCAATCAGCGTCAAGCGTTGTCAAGCTGTGCGCCGGAACCAAGGAGGAGTAATAACAACAATGGCGACTGCTATAGACAAGATAGACGCTGCTATCCAGGCTGTTCTGAATCCATTAAAAGTCGTTGTACTTTATTTTTACTTCGCTCTGTGTCGTCAAAGATGCTCTATACTTTCTGAACCGTCTCTGGTGTTGTCATGGCTACGCATCAGTGTCGACTTAAAATGACGTTAGATTCAGGCGGATACGTCGGTCTCTAGTGATCGGTTAGGGAAAAATCGAATCCCCCTCCCCCACGGAAATCGGTTAGAGTGGAGGCAATGTCAGACTGAAGATGGAAATGGAGTGTAACAAGTTGACAATTCTGTCAATTGGTCTACATCCACTGTTATGAGATTTTGTTTGCAGTGGCCGAAACTTAATGGAAGCTAATAAATGACAAATCTGGTAGGTGCAGCAGCTCGTCCTAAAGGGAGACACTGGCTCTTCGTTAGCAGGTACGATGCACAGCACATCCATTTTTGCAGCTTTCTGACAAAAGGTCGGTGTCTCGGGGTGTTTCTAAATACGAGCCGTCACACACATTTCCTCCGCTCTCCGCCGGCTCCCAACTGGTAAAAAGGCAACACTGACAAAGACCACAGGAGATAAAATGGAGGCCAGTGTGTGCTAATGTGATGCCTCACGGCTCCACGCAGTGTGTCTGCCTTTCCTCTCCCTCTCTCTCTTTGTTTTTCTCTCCCCCTCTGAGCATGTGTGTGTTTGTGTGCGCGCGCGTGTGTGTGTGTGTGTGTGTGTGTGAGCGTGTTGGCATGGGAGTCAAGGTCGATGATACACAGTAGGTGCGATGTTTGTTGTGTTCCCTGATTGCCACTCTCCCAATTAGCCACTTGAGCGGCTGCTGTCCACTTGGATGTGTGTGTCCAGGAGTGTGTTCGCGGGGCTCGCCGCGTCCCCGCCACCACTGCTCTGGACCTCATTAACTCCTCGAATGGCGTCCGACTTTGGCGCCTGTCTGGTGCTAAGGCTATTTACTGCTACATAAGTGCACCGCTGTGGGGCAACAGAGCAGATGACCTTCTGTGGAAAAAGATGCCCCGTCGATATGGGTTTATTAAAGTGTGCGCTTGTCATGCTTCGCGAGCGGCAAAAATGGGGGGGGCGGGGCGGGGCGGGGGTGGGGGGGGGAGATGATGTTTGTTGTGTTTTATGCGTGCAGTGGAATACACACTGGCATGTTGAGCGTGTCCAGCCTTTGTATTAACATTGTGTGTGACTACACTTCTTGTTGCATATACAGTATGTAGATCAGAGAACTATCGACGCACTTTCTCTTATCTGATTTTACTGTGGAGGTCAATGAAGAAATTGGACAGGAAAAATACTTCTGAAGAGTGCAAAGTTTCTGCTTTTACAGTACTGTGCAAAACTCTTAGGCACATGTAAAAAAAAAAAAATCTGTAAAGCGAAGAGGCTTTCAAAAATAATGAAATCAAAAGTTTCTAAATCTTATTATTATTAATATTCGATTAGATTATTATTATTTATGTATTTATTTATGTATTTTTTTCCTTTTTTTATTTTTATTTTTATTTTTTATTTATTTATTTTTTATTTTATTTTTTTTTATTTTTTTTTATAGTCATTATTATTTTCGCCTATACTATATGCCTTGGTATTACGTAAGCATGCATAGGGAGTTGTCTGAAGCCAGCCAGGGGAGGGGAGGGGAGGGGAGAGGAAGGGAGGGGAGGGTGGGATAAAATGTTAGGTTTCTTTCTTTTGTTTTTTTTCTCTTTCTCTTGAATTACACTGTCCGCAACATTGTGTTAAGGAGATGTATAGACACATATGGATGTGATGCATGCGGGTATATGTATTTGATTTATTATCGTTACACTGTAAAGAAACAAAATAAAAATTTGATCACAAAAAAAAAAAAGTTTCTAAATCTTAAAAAAAATGACTATAAAGAGCAGTCTACTGACTACACTAATGCAGAAGACAAAATCTATATAAAAAGTCTAGGGTGCCTAAGACTTTTGCACAGTACTGTATGTTTAGTGATGGAGGGATGATAGTTTATTTCTGACATCTATTATTGACACAGCTATTCCACACTGTGCTCAAGTATCATGAAGCAGAAGACATCCAACACCCTAAAACCATATTAAGATGGATTGAAGGGACTTGGGATGATACATGCTAGCAAGAAATGTAAAATTACAGCAATCAATTTTGAAAAGAAAATGAATTCAAAATGTCTCAGTATAACCTAAAGATGAAATATGAATAATATAGGTGCTGAAATGTTGAGCAAATTGTTTTTCCAGTGAGACAATTTAGCCCAAGCGAGTAAAGGTGGCAAATGCTTCTGAAATCCTTAATAGAAGAGAAGTATACTGGATATTTAATTTGCAAACTTTATCCCCCAAAGGACTGAATGATGAGATTCCATGGCATGTCATGCTCTAAGGAGCTTTGGGATCAAATAGACCTATTTATACAAGATACAAGTATTTCATATGATTGCACAATTTTGAATGACTTATGAAAGCTGCAAGGCCGATGTTTTCATTCATTAAATATGCAATTTCTGTAAATATTTTTGTAAATAGATATAAGTATGTGATGTGGTGTCTCACTTGTTTCTGTTTTTATTTTCTTTTTCTTATGTGTGGACTATAATGCGACAGATTGTACACATGTCACTGTCAATTACTGAGAGACACTCCCACTGGAGAATAACTGTCCCACACCTGTGCACACAGAATGGGCGGAGCATTATCTATTTAAGATCATTGTTGTAAGAATTGTTTAAAATACTCTTGACGAAGGTCCAGAGGGACCGAAACGTTAGTGACTAATAAACTGTGACGCTGAGCAAGAGCAGTGTGCGGGATCTTCTTTTTTCAAGGCAAATGCTTCTGCAAAATAGAATTCTATGCTTTTGGGATTTCATCATTTTCAATGGATGTAATCCGTTTTGATAGAAAAGAGCACTTTGCTCAGATTCTGCACTAAAAAACACAAAAAAATAATGTATTTAGAATGAATTTCGTAGCGCAAGAAAATGTGTAAAAAGTCAAAGGGGGAGATTTTTATAGTTACTGTACGATTTGCTCAGTTCGTCCGCCAGAAACAATACCTTTCTTCTGTTAACTGGTGGCTGGTGTAGCTATGTCCATTGCTATGCACCTAATTTGCCACTTTCACACAGTTGACAGTTGCAGAAAATGAAAAGGTGGCCAATTTGACACCACTAACAAGTGAGCATAACAAGCTATTCGTCTCTGTTCAGCTGGTGAATGAGTGGACCGCAGTCTGTCTTCTCCTTGACTCCCGACTGACAAGCTCAAAAGGGAAGCATTCCCCAGGGACAATTAGCGCCCTGCAGATTCTACATTGTGGATGGCGGAGTGTATCCTTTACAGGACCGCGGACAGCTCCCCAGCACTCCTTAGGCAACTGCATGCAGTTCATTAGAGAGATGGCTGGCCTGCAGCAACCACAGTGAAACCTGTTCGGGGCTCGCCAAGGTCTTTGATAATATGCTCCTGGCCCTTTTCACACAGACACATCCCAGTGTGCAACAGCTTTGGGGAGCAAGCATATTTCCCTATTCATGTCAATACATGTTTGTCAAGTAGTCCTTGGACTTCAATTTTCTTTCTTTCTATAGCATGTTCTTTGATGACTTGGTGTTTTAAGCACAAAATCCTTTATCAGAATTCAGCTCTTCCACTGATGGTGAGCACATACTATTTTTACTGTGAGCTCTTACGCCAAAATGAGCTCCGTTTCACAACAGTGCTAACAGCTGTGAGTCAGGAAATGTACCTATGTTGCTTGGAAGTAAATGATACTGTGACTGTCACAATGTGCATGAGGTTGGTTTCCTATTCACGGTCAGTGGAGCAGTTTTTTAACCATATATCTTGGCTCTCTTGCTCAGAGAGCCAAGGACTGATGTGTGATCCTGCTTAAGAATAGGCTTTCCTATTAAAATGCTGATTTTCAACACTATGATGGTTTTTGAGTCCGTTTCAGTTGCATTTGTATCACATCAACCTCTTGTTTTCTGCAATAAGCTAAATGTCTACACTCAGCAAAAAACATACTAACCTTTGCCAACGTTGCATTTTAGTCTTTTAGATTTGGAGCTGAACTGTTACTCTCAGTGATGTAGTGGGTAAAAAAAAAGTGTATAATTATTATATTTAATAGTTATATTTTCAGAAAGGAATTGGCAGTGCTATGTATAGCATTTTGAAATATCAATATATCATTGTAAAATTAATTGTGTTTTGGTATAATTACCATAAACAATTGCACCCATGGTGGAGATGATTGGTAGCCTCTATCTCTACTGGCATTGTTAGTGCTTTGCACCTTTAATTTATGCCTATTTTTTTCTTTATGATGTGTATTATGAAATTATGTCATGAAGGTTCATGTCAACTCAAAAAGGTGGGTAAACTGAGTTGTGGGTTTCACTCTCCACTACATCCCTATTTCTTCTCTTTGCCAGCTATAGTGCGAGAGATCTAGTCCAAGACCATGTGCCTCTACAGGTCCTGCTAGACCAATGCCAGGCATGTACAACTGCTTAAGGCCTCATGCTGAGTGCTGAACATGTTTCCTTATAATAGCTCCCCACTCACAGTCGATCCTCAGGAAGTCATTGAGCAGCTGGAAGAGGGGGAAGCTGTCCCAGCTGTCGGGGGGCTGGACCTCTAGAGCGGCATCCATGTCCACAGAGTAGAGCGACAAGAAGGTCTCGGCATGCTCCACCATAAGGTCCGACCACCATGCGAAGGCCTTTGGACGTAGAGAGGAGGACAGAGGGAGAGGGAGAGAGTGAAAGAAAGCGGGGACGAATTAGACAAAGAGAGGGTACGTTTGAATCCCCCCCCCCCCCCCCCCCCAACAAGCACCTCTTTACGCATTTACTCTTAACAGTTTGATTCTCATTCAGTAAAAAGGTTGGGAAAAGGGAAGAACGTAACTCCACTGATCTAGAGCGAGGCTCTTGGCTCTCGCGCTCTCGCGCTTTTCACAATATGAAATCAAGTTGTCGCTTCAACAACTTCACTGGGTGATCTCCGGAGGGGACTCTTCACGACTTGAAGCGGAAAAACACAGCGCTCGAGCACGGAGAATCACACGCTTTTCTGTTGGCCCACAGAGGGAACAGCAGCAGCTCCTTGACGAGCATGGCGGGGAGCTACTTAAACACTCACCCGCAGCTCCTTCACCGAGTCAATCATATAAAAAAAGGCGCGAGCTGATATCTCCCCATCAAATAGATGCAGTGGAGTGACTGTCAGGGACCAGGCTGCTCTCATGCACATCAAAAACATTCGCTTTTTCCCCCCCCATGCATACTCCACTCTTTCCATGGCCTCTCGAGGGGGGACCCCTGGGGACCCATGGTGTTTGCTCATTCACATCGAGCCGTCAACGCCGCAATGTGAATGTACCCATGGGCTTGGGTGGCGAGGGGTTGGGGGGGTGTGGGGGGGTGGGGTTCATGCACTTCGTTCGTGTGCCATGGGAGCTCTTGGCATCAGTTAGTTGGGATATGGGATAGTTGGCGAGTAGCATGAGCAATAACCAGCATCAGAACCACATAAGTGAAAACTTCAAAAAAAAAAAAAGCTTGTGACCTTGAATAGTAATTCTGATTTAGCTGAAGGCTGTTGCTACTATAATTCCTATCAAGTCCCAGTTTTTGCACTTCAATCAATTCAGAGACTGCACCGGCCGTGGTCTGTAGTTATTGCTGCCATATTTGAGGTCTGATTCTGTTTACTGCATGTTGTGAATTGATTGAAACAAAAATGGAACTAAGGCCAGTTCTTTCATACTGTCATGGTTGGGGTCTAGTGCTGGTTAGGCTGGTCTACTGTTTGTGCTCATCATTTGGGAGCACCGGAATGCATTTTATCGAAATGCAACGACAGTGATCGCTTTATCCCTGATCACAAAAAGCATGCTCAGCATTTTCTCCATTGTGTGTCTTGGGTGAGTTTGGGGAGGTGACAGACATTTCTCCTTCCCCTTCACAACACCTTCCCCAAGCCTACTAGACTTGGTAGACTAGTTCATACATGGGACCAGGGCCAGTTCAGACGGTTCAACACAGGTGCACAGATCAGGGTATACAGGGATGATGCTGCAGGTGTACAGCAGGGTGTTGGGTAGGTTAATGAGTTCAACACAAAGAGACACTGCCTAAGTGCTTGTCAAGGAGTGCCTCATCACCAAAGGCGACACTGTTGCTAGCTCAGAAGCTAACAAACATTGCCACAAGCACTTGATTATCAGTATGACCATAAGTTGAAAGGGGTGCTGGGGCATTGTTGAGGAGGGAAAGATTAATGACCCTCTACAACAATAGGCATATCATCAGGTACATGCACAGGACTTAAAGGGGAGGAAGACAGGGCATATGCCGCTAAAAATCAGTTGAATAACCACATACCTCTTTTCCCTGTTCAAATATTTCCCCGCAAACCAAATAAACAATTGAAATAAAAAGCAGAGAGGGAGTAAGTCAATTTTACTTTGGTCAAATATTAAACCTCATTACTTACTGACAGAAAAATAATCTGACAAGGGCTGAAAAACATAACATTTAAAGTAAGGGGGGGAAAAAAAAGATACAATCCATGGAGAAAACCTTAAATTGAAAGAAAATTCTAAAATCTCAGCGTTCAATTTTCTTCATCATGTCACCACTTCTGACTGTGCCTTCATGATGCGTTTAGCTCGACATTCATTTCCAACAGTTTGCCAGATAGACTGAAAAGCTGCATTGGCATTGCAAGGAGGACGTGATATGAGGATGGAGCTGTGAATCAGAATGGCACCTCCACACTACTCTTTACACCTTGTACTTCCTGGCAGGGACAGCCCACTCTACAGGAAGGACCAACTGCGATGATATGACGGATAAGGGAAGCCCTTTATGCAACAGGATTGATTCAAAGCAGTGGGTGGTCACTGGTGAGGGACTTTCCTTCCACTTGGGAGCTGAGTGTACATGAAACCTTACGACTCCCAGTAAGGAGGAGGCAAAAAATAACTTTGTTCAGTTTATCTGCTTAGACTTAACACTATTTGGGAGAACCCTTGCAGATAGCCCACTGATCATTTAAAAAAAAATGATTTTAAAATTTTTGCGAAAAACCACCAACTGCAATTCTGATAATGAGGAGCTGGTTCAAGGATCACTGTAGAATCAGGGGAACATATTTGATGGGGCATCTACACAGGGGCTTCCCAAAGTTATTTTTCAGTCAATAAACCATACTCAATCTATGCATAGTGATTGATTGATTTATTTGATTTATTGATTATCACCCTTGTTCATGCAAAACAGTATGGAATGATACAACTGTTGAGTGACAGTTCACTGTGTCCAAGAGGGTTTGACCATGTGGCCTCTTGACACCTGCAGTCACTCCCTAATTCAATGTCCTATGGCGGCTTTTCAGGTGATGTAATCCGCCCTCTGGCAGCCATAGTGTAGGTCCTAAGCTCTTGGCAACAATGGCTGTGAATGGCTGATTGCATTTCTAAACTTGTATCTTGACCAGCTCAATAATATGGAATAGATGGTATATAGATGATATGGTTAATTTATGTGTTGTTTTTGACTGGTATCACCACTGATACATCTGATTGGTTTTGTGTTTAGATGTCAGCTTGTTAGCTAGCTAATTATAGTATCTCGTCAGCCAACCATCACTGTTGTTAACTGATTTGGACACTAGCTAACATATCTAGTAGAAGCTAACATTAGTAGTTAGCTAATTGAATGTTATCATTAACAACATTGGTTGCTTTGTTACAGTAAAAAAGCTTGCTATCTAGTTACCTTGCTAACAATGCCAAAAACCAACTGTTCGTTCAGGTTAAGGCTCAATTATGCTCAATGTTAAATATGTATATGGATAGGGACGGAGCCTTCTGTCCATACTCTACGTTCATTTTGTCCGTATTTGTGCACGTTTTCTGAAAGCTTACGGATACGGACGAAACAGAGCAGTACCACCGAAGTACCACCGGAAATCATGGGGGCAGTGTAGCCAATAGTTCAAGCGAGACCAGTGAGACCAGCAAGACACGACAAAGACATGTTGTTTGTTGTTCACATGGCGACGGTGGACAGAAACGGTGGACAGAAACTTTTGACTCTCTACTGCCCTCTAGTGGATGTATTGCTTAACATCTATGCCAACGTAAAGGACGCATGGAAGTATGTGGGCAGCGACGGTTACATCGTTTGAAACCGACGTATTTATTTTCGTACGTAAAGGGAGCATAAATGAGCCTTAAAGCTGACTTTTCTGAAGCTTCAACTCAGAGGGATGAATTCACAAAGAATGGATGACTGCTGACAGCACCATTTTTTTGCAGTTGCGAACACAATCTGCGCTATCTCAATGTTCAATTCACTAAAGAAACTGTGCAAATCAAGTAATCGCGCAGACACTCCCACACAATTAGTGCTGATTTCAATTTGCGACGAGACAAACGGCAATCGTCTTTGGACAAAGCCACAGAAATCCGCCCTGAGAATGGTTTGCAAAACATCCCAAACTGCCCTGTTGCTTAGCAAAGCAAATGACGTTAATGTTAACATGCAAACACTAGCCGCTATACTGCTTACACTAGCTTCTACTAGATACGTTAGCTACTGTGCAAATCAGATGTGTTTACAACTAGACATATAGACGTGATAGCTGACCAGATGGTTAGCTAGCTAATAAGCTAACATTATCTACACACAAAATGGATGAGATGTGATTTATCAGTTCTCAGTCAAAACAGTACAAAAATGAACCATGTCTTGTTTACACCCACTATTGCCAAGAGCTGAGGACCTCCAATATGGTCACCTGTAGGGCTGGGTATCGCCACTGATTTCCCGAATCGATTCGATTCCGATTCACAAGGTCCCAATTCGATTTGATTTCTGATTTGATTCGATTCGATTCAATATCGATTCGGTTAGGGATATTTCAGTTACAATACCAATTTTGCTTGGATATGAAAGATTCTCAGAGAACTAATGCTGTAAATTGTACAAGGAACCCTCTAATCTGGTGCATTATTAAAAATATTAATGTTTACATTTAGAATTGACCCCAAAGCAGTTACATGAATGTACTTTTTATTTAAAATGACCAACACACTACAGCAGTCAACACAATATAGTGCAAGTTGTGCAACTCTACAGACTCTACAGTCAGTGAGGGTGACCAGATAAGTGCTTTCTTTAGTGCAGTATAGCTTCAAGCTTCAAGCATCCATGGGAAAAGGCATATATTAAAAGATTGATCTCAGGATTTTATGAATCGATATCGGATCATTCAAATGAAGATCGATTTCAATCGGAAAATCGATTTTTTAAACCCAGCCCTAGTCACCTGGAAGCCACCTATAGGCCTACAGCCACACGCCAACATGCACTGGTGAGATATGGAAGAGGAGATCAATACTGTACCGACTGATTTCCACTGCTTGAACCTGAAGCCTGTTTAACATAAGAGCCAAAAATACTGTAGATTCTCCAGAGGTGTTTGTCATTTTTTGCCTTGACCAAGCATTTTGAAGAGAATTTCTGGTGTGTGTGAGTCAGTTTTGCACAGGGGAACACGTGTATACTGGCACACTGACCTCAGCATGGTGCTCCTCATTCTGTTGAAGCACCTCAATCACCAGCTCAGCCAGGCGAATGGTGTCCTCCAGTTTTTTGGCAGGGGTGACTAACCGCCCTACATTCTCTGGAGCACAAAGGTGAAAGGTCAGTGTGGGCAGCCTTAAAATCACACCAGTGTCTGATCAGTACGTCTTCTTCATCAAACAAAGGCTCTAGTACATAATTGGCTACTGTAGGCATGCAATTTAAATAGATGATTATGTCATCACCTTGAGTGTTCCTGGACTGTGTGTCGTTTTGATATTGAGGTGGTATAAAAATAATAAAACATGCATGTTCCCTAATACTTGAGCTTAAAAAATTACCCTGGTCGTGTCTATAGTGTCAGTCTCAATTACTGTGATCAATCTCAAATGTCATAGAGATGCATTAAAAATACAGTCATGAAATACAAACTCGCTATAATTTCAGTTTTACAACATATTGTTAAACATATATTTTTTTTTTCTATCAGTAGTTTTAAGGCAAACTATCCCTGTTAAAGTGTTGAAAGCACTGACGGACAGCTGGAACTAGTGATGGCCTGTGGCATGTAGAGAATGAGTCACATCGTTGTCACTCTGCCATTGCTTTCCCAGCACAGTAATGACGCCATCCAGAGAAAACATGGGCGTAATGAGTCAAAGTAAAGGGGATGTAAACAACAGGTACGCTGGACACTCATCATGCAGTAATGTGGTGATTATGTTGTGCAGATCTCCATGGCATTTGCCTACAGGTGTCCCACATCCGCACCTTGGCTGATTGCTGCAAATGTGACTGTTACACGTTTGTCCATGTTTGTCTTTCTGGTGGAACTGCTGTGACCAAGATGGGGGTCAATCAGTTTTAAAGTTGGTCGATTTTCCGAGGTGAAATTGCATCTCACTTTGTATTGAGACGGAAAAAAAAAAGCACCACAATGAATTTAAATGTAACTTCCATACTATGTCCTTTGGCCTGTTATTTTATTACACATCGAATGGCATACAGTAGGTAAAAAAAAACATGACTTATTAAAATAATGTTGAGTATAGCATGACTGCAGTGGTGGAAAGTAACTACTGTAAGTACATTTACTCAAGTACTGTACTTAAGTATAATTTAGAGGTACTTGTACTTTACTTGAGTATTTCCATTTCATGCTACTTTGTACTTCTACTCCACTACATTTCAGAGGGAAATATTGTACTTTTTACTCCACTACATTCATTTTACAGCTTTAGTTACTAGTTACTTTGCAGATTTAGATTATTAATACAAATTATAAATCAACTAATAAATTATGATACAGTTTTATAGGTTAAGCTACCCAGCAGTATATAAAGTAATTAAAATGATCTCCACCTTTACCAGCTGCAACATTAAAGTGATGAACACATTAATGCATCAATAATTATAGTCCAGTAACATGATATATATGATTCTGAAATGGGCCATTCTGCATAATGACTACTTTTACTTTTGCTACTTTAAGTACATTTTGATGCTAATACTTTTGTACTTTGACTTAAGTAAGATTTGAATGCAGGACTTTTACCTGTAACAAAGTATTTTTACACTGTGGTATTGCTACTTTTACTTAAGTCAAAGATCTGAATACTTCTTCCACCACTGCATGACTGTCCATTAATGGTCAACATGCTATATGGTTAAACAAAAAATGGTTCAAACAGGTGTGTGTGTGTGTGTGTGTGTGTGTGTGTGTGCGTGTGTGTGTAAATATAGAAATAAGCACTAGTAATGGTGCAATTTTGGTGATTTTTCCTCAGCCTTGGTTATTCACATTTTAATAGTACGCACTTTACAGCATAATGCACACGCACACGTACACACACACACACACACACACACACACACACACACACAGTTGTGCTTTGTAGGAGTTGAATTGACCATGTCCAGAGCCAGGACTGTGTGAAGTCCACCTACTGGCAGAGCACTTGCGGCCCAGTGGTGGTTGTGGACAGAACAGTGGGCCAAAGGGTGAGCGCTGCTGCTGCTAACTGCTGGAGCTTAAGCAATGCTCCAGTCTTTTAACATGGCTGGGAGCTTCTGAAGAATGGGACTTCTTTGCTGGTTCAAAGGGGGATTGTTAGGATCTAGTAATGCCTGTCAAGGAAGGGGTATTATGTCAGAGTTTGGGATGCCAAAGAACAGTCGTTTTCTCCAAGCTACACATGTTTGACTGTTTTGCATGAATTACTTTGTGAAGTTTTAACTGACTTCATCAAGAAAGTGAGTTGACAGCCTCATACATGTTTTACCTCAGTAATGAAAGGTCAGGTTTGATGGTGATGGCTGTTATCTTTTAAGCTGCACAAGGCAACTTCACACTTTGGCACTTTGTTTGCATTTTTGAACGTTTGAAGAACTTTATTACCCCAGAAATCATGTAACGTGACGACATTAAATCATGTAAATTTCTTCTTAGTGGCCGGCGGGGAGGAGATGGTGAAAAAATCTTTAAGCAGCAGCGGGTTCAGCCATCACTGGTGAGTCCAACTTTTTCTGTTCCTTCGCTGCTGTTTAGGAGCCACTTTTGTATTTCACTCTTTCGTCACTTTCTCTTTGTCGAGGCGATTTCCCATCAGTGACCACACCTAACACCTGAAAATAATTTGGTAACACTGTACAATAAGGGTACACTAAGTTAAGGGTTAGTTAATGCTTAATTAACAGTTAACTATTGTGTAATTTACTAATGGTGTTCATGTTAAGGGTTAGGGTTAGGGTTAGGTTAGGCAGGTATTAATTTATACATTATTTAATAGTTTATAAAGATGACTATTAAATAATGTATAAATTAATACCTTAATTAACATGAACACCATTAGTAAATGATTACCAGATAATTAGTTAACTGTTAATTATGGGTTAGTTAATGCTTATTAAGCATTAACTAACCCTTAACTTAGTGACCCTTATTGTAAAGTGTTACCAATAATTTGGGCACATCTACAGAGTCTCCATTAGTAGCGATTGGACGCTCTTCTCTGTTGCGGCCCCACTTTGTCATTTAGACTGACAAGGCGGGTGTATTTTTACATAAAACTTACACTGTGTCAAGCTAGTGTGATGTCAGAATTGGTAGACATTCATTTGGGATTCTTCTTAGTACTGAAACAAGTCACCTTGAGATGAAATGCACAATTTTCAAACACACATGGAAGGTTTTTCATGCATTTCTTACAGAGGAAGTCATTGCCTTGATTGCAATATTTGAAATATCAGCTGCATGCTTCTCTTACACCGTAGTGACGCTTGCAACAAAGCAGCACTCTCTCTGTAATGGGTTACTTATTAGTGATTTCCAATGGCATTGTGTGAATCATCTTAAAATTGCTTTCTCCATCTTTGTTGCTCATCAGCTCGCTCCTTCTGTCCTTTCTTGTTTTGTCAGTTGGCCGTCCATTTCTCTGTCTTTAGAGTGCGGGTAGGACAAGGTGTGGCACTCTCAGCGAGTCCAAATGTAATCGACTAGTTATTATATCACTAGAATGGAGAGCAAAGATGAAGAGAATTCTATTTGGAAGCCATATTTAAGAAAAAAATCACATCAGGGAGCATTTAGGACCAGTGTTCCCTCGAAGCTGATAGTTTGGTGATCTACGTCTAATAATTTATCACATTGACCAAATAACATCTTGTCAGTCGTCAGTCATTGCTCCACTTTGTCCCCGGAAATTTAGTCTATTTATATAAGCAGGTTTGGAAGTTTTGTTTGCAAACAATATTAGGTTCAGGGACTAGTTTAATCGACTGACACCCTCGCTTTAGCAAACTTTGCAGACACATATTTTTTGATAGCTTCAGCATTTAAGACAATTCAAGCAGAGGACCATTGGCAAACTGATGGGAGAACTACTTGGGGTCCACCAATATCAGGGAAGGCTGCATCTCCATCCCAAGAATTCAGTGCAGTGGAGAAACTACAGGGTGGGAAGCATAATGCCGTCACAACGTTCCTGCAACATTCCCGGTGATGCTCCTTAGACATTGCTCGGCAATGTATCAGGGAGGTTGTGATACTGTAGGTTATGGTGCTATGGTTTTAGGTATTGGCTGGGGATGTTCTAGTCAGGAATGAGCTAATAGGAGAGGTTAGACATACAGTACAACGTCACCTGGATCCTTCAGTTTTTTCTGAGTTTTCTCCGCTAAGCGAGTAAGAAAATCGGTTGCAAGGATGGAGAGGGAGGAGGAGAGACAGGGGAATGTGTCAGGGAGAAAGTGAAAGAGAAGAGAGAGGAAATTCAATACAGGTAGCATAGGAGATAAGGAGTCGGTAATAGGAGTAAAGGCCATTCGATAGCCAACCCATTCAACTTTCATCTGGAACCCTTGAGCAAAAGTGCTCCCGTTGTGGCACATTTTGAGATATAGGAGACTGGATATAGGGAGCAAAAAACAGAACAATATGAAAAACAAGGCGTCTTGACTTCAACATAAAATCTGGAAAAACACAGCAAAAACCTGTTAAATAATATACAAATATGTCAATAGCAGATCATCTTTTTAAGGTTTCATTTGCAGACAGACATGTGGACAATGACTCGCAAACGTTGCTTTTACAGCTGGCCAAAACCAACCGGGTCCAAAGATGTGTCACTGGAAATATCTAAAAGTCAATGAAATACCCTTTGGAGTTACTGTCGGATGCGGATGCCCTGTTTGAATGGTGCTTCTTAATCGTGTACCATGATCTTACACACTGAAGAGGATTTACACAGAAGCAAAGTAAAAATGCATTCAAGTCGCAGACAAACAGAGAAGGGGGGTCTGGGCAGGACAGAAAAAAAGCCGACATAAAGATTAGACATGGATGTTTTCAGTGGATAAGACCTAAACTGAACCCAAACCTTATCCAGAAACTGTAACAGGTGGCGTTCACGGACAGAAACAACAGATTAAAAAAAACAGACCAAAAGCACTTGAGGGATGAAGAAACCGGGAAATATGAGGTAGCTTGTGGTGGTTGGCGTGCACAGGGGTTATAAGAGGAAAAAAAATTTTTAAAAAAAAGGGTGGAGAGGTGGAGGGCGAGGGTGGGGAATGAGGAAGGTACTCACGAATGGTTAAATCCATCACTTGAGACGCCAAGCAGAAGACAGGATGCTCATACATCTCTCTCTTTTTCCCTACAGAGAGAGAGGGAGGATACCGAGGCATGCAAAAGGCCAGGGTCAGAGAGGAGGAGCAGAGAGTTTCCTAGGGTTTGACCGATATGAGTTTTTTCAAGGCCGATACCGCTATTTTTCGCCCGAATCTGTCGATAGATGATGTTTTGTGCTGATATTCAATATCTTAAAATTTGATCATTTTCATTCCAAAACACAAAACAAAAAAAAATCCACCATGGACAGCTTTTAGACCAAAGATTAGAATGGCGATGACGCGGCAAAAAAAACGTCCACGCCTGTGAAGGGTGAAATCCTGTTTTCCCAATCCCAATTTCTGTGGTTGCTTTTTCTGAGTTGTAATAATTGATGGTGTAAATAATTTGCCGTTACTTTTTCACGGTTCTCGAACAACAGCAGGATCATTAAATTGTTTTTTTCTTGAAGTCTCAAAATGCGAACACGACTCCTCTCTTGAACGGGAGTTTGCTAGCTTGTTAGCATTTTGCGAATTCCAGATAGTTAAATTATAATGATCATGCTGTTCTTTGACAGACGTGAAAAGGTTATTGCCAATTAACATTGCTCATATACATTTCACATAAATTATTAGAACACAAAAAAACCAACCACGGAAAATGTTGATTTTTTTGTTTTGCCCATAGAAATTGAGCGGGGCATATCTCTTGTGCTGTATTTTGTGGGTGTGGCCCATTTGAAACGTCATGCCATTCTTATCTATGGAACACTAAACCACCAAAAATAATAGTAGTAACATATCTCTGCATATTTGTGTGAAATCTGATCAAAATGTTGCATCAAAGGTGCTACATGAATCATTTTTAAACCTCAGCATATCATTAGCAAATGAATAATGATACATTGGTGTAATTACTGTAAACCAATGAGAGCATGGTGGAGACGATTGGAAGCCTCTATCTCACTGCAGTGGTATTGTTAGTGCTATTGTTTCTCAAAATTAAGACTACATTTCCCATAAAGCCCGTTGTTTTCCCTTTGTGCTGTAAAGCAATCCAGCAGATTTCCCTCCAAATTCGACCCATTGGCGCACAATGTAAAAGTGATGGGCTCGTTTGTTTAGAGTAATTATACTAATGAATCAAAATTAATGTGGTAATGATTTATTGATGTTACAAAGCCACACATAGCACCTTTACAGTCTTCCCATAGACTGTAGTTTTGATCATTTATATAATAACTATCTAATCAAACTGTGTGGTATCCATCATATCAGAGGTGGACGATACTGACAGACCAATATCGGCAAACCAATATATCGGTCTAACCCTAGAGTTTACAGTTCCCAGGCCGTGTGTCTGGCTGTGAGGCTGGCTGGGGATTGTTGGCTGAGATACGCAGAAGTGGAAAGAGTGAGCGAGCGGAAAGAAAGGCATCCCCTCCATTAATGCGAGAGATGGGCAAAGGGTGTATCCAAGCATGTGTGTCTGGGGTGTAAGGGTTCGATGGGTTGTCTACTTTGGATTAACCATTCGTTATGCCAAGCAGTGGTAAAATCTGAAACATCTGAGTTTTTCCCACGGTCAAGAAACAAATCAATATGAGGAAAAAGGGGATTCGGGGAGAATTAACAACCCCAACTGAGATACTAAGGTTTGTTTTCCTTAGTGTCTTCAGTGTGGTGATGGTATTTCTTTACAGACATCGGTGTTACAAGCTTTTAAGGATGCATTCAAATGCGAAGTATATCATTCTAAAATCATTTAAGGACAAGATTCTGTCTTCAAGTCAGTGGCCAAATTTACATTGTGCTCAACTTTGAGTCTACAGAATTCTGTGATGCCTGCTAAAGAAAACCTGGAACCATGCAACAGAAAAAAAAAAAAAAAACACAGAATTGCCACAAGGGGCAATCCCACCATGCCTTGTTTATTGGCCTTCCTGTTTCCAAACAGCGGCTGAAGAGAAGCAGCGAAGCCAATAGGCAAGGAAAAGAGAGGAGAGGCAGTGAGAGGAGAATGGAGATTATCGGAGAACGAGGGAAACGGAGGGAGGAGGAGGGAGGAGAGGAAACAGCGTCACTCCAACTACCAGGCAGACCAAGGTGGGAGATAGAGGCAAGTTCAGGACTCGGCTAGAGAGGGAAGCTGAGGCACGGTGGACGAGGTCAGCGTAAGGAGTTGTGGGGAATTGAATGCATTTTTACTTACTGTACACTAAGGAAACAGGCTGGAGGTGAGGTACATCAAACACTGCATTTGTCACTTAAAACAATAGCTATCTTTTCACGGGGTACATTTGTACATATGAGCAATCCGTGACGAGAGGCTTTTCCTGCAGCTGTGGAGAAAATCTGGAGGTTAGAGAAACAGCGGGAATAGCAGCACCTGCTCTATCATGCCAAGTCATATCTGCTTCAATCTGTCTTGAAATTAAAGTATCATTACAGTATGCTGGAACAAGTGATATTTGGCTTTTTAGTTGGATCAGGATGCCCATTTGTCATTTATCAAACCATCAAAAACCCACTGTTTTATTTCAAAACACCTCAGTTATCAAACTGGAACTATAATAAAACTGCATCAAACATTGTGGGAATGGAGGAGGTTTGGACTGAATTTATGAATTCACATACTGTAATATCTTGAATCAATATTTGTAAACATAAAGAAGTTAGAAACCAGAGAACAAAGGCTCTAATTGTTCTAACATCAAGATAAAAAAAAAAAACAGAAAAAAATGAAAGACGAAATGTTTAATCTTGCTTAAAATCCCATGCAAAATAATGCTGTGAATATTATCGTTTGCAGTCAAAATGGCTTAAATTGCGTGTGTTAATATAGATATTGTAATATACAAAGGCTTTCATTCCAAAAACGAGATATCTGCCATTTGATAAAAGCGATGTCTACTCTGACAAAATGATTGCTGGCATGAAAGTAAAGCACACTGTGGGTTACTAGTAGAGTTCTGTGTCATTTTAACACCTTGGCCGACAAAACAGCTCTATTTGTGATGATACATTCATCAACAACAACAGTGAGTGATGAATTTTGCGAGGCAATTTTTTTCCAAAGTGGAAATAGAGTGTATAATGATTCTATCTCAACACTATTTATAGTGTAGTGTTCTGGAATGAAATACATTTAACATTATGCAATTTGGCAGCTGATCATTCATTCTCATAAATTAGTTTCTATAGATGCTTGAAAACCCTGAAGTTGAGTATGTGCAGGTATGAACCAGTAACCAGTAGTATCTATACCAGTGGTTCTCAACGTGGGGTGAGGGGACCACCAGGGGTCCTTGAGGGGGTCCCCAGCAAATTGATGAATTGTTAAACCTCACTTCATTATTTTTTAATTTACAAGAAGTTAACACAATTAGAGAATGTAGAAGAATGACTGTTTTGATCATAGTTTCACTGTTATCTCTCTACCTACAACACAGATAGTCATGGAATTCTGGAAAAAATCATATCTAATAATAAAAATATTCTCAGATTTGGGTCTGAGAGACAAAACCTCATCAAATGGGGGTCTGTGGCTCTAAGGTGGACTAAATTAGGGGTCCTTGATATGAAAAAGGTTGAGAATCCCTGATCTTTACTGTTGCACCTTGATTCACTGATGTCCTTTCCTTTGCCTTCATACCACCCCACCTTCTTCCAATAGCTATTTGATACTACCTATTCACCTGTGGGGGGCAGCAGACAGTAAAATCTTCTATCCCGAGGACACACACACACACACATCCCACCCCCCCCCCCCTAGGGATCACAGCATAAAATGTATTCAGACTAATCTTTTACATTTCAATCCATGTGATAGGCAGGTGTTAACTGCAGTCCCACCTCGACTGGTAAAACACTGACATATTAACAGTCGGTCATGTGTTTGTAGAAGTAACTCACCTTCTAGTTTGGCGTACTCTGACAGGCGTTGGTAGTTGACTAGAGCCGCCTGCTCCAGACATTTACGGATCACAGTCTTGACTTCCTCTTGTGGAACCGGGGTGACGATATCTTTCATCAGCACCTTAACGGAGAGACACTTTTCCGTGTGAACTCAACTCGTCACGGCAAGACATCTCGGTGACATTTTACGTTAAAGGAATAGGTCACCCAAAAATGAAAACTCTGTCATCATCTACTCCCCCTCATGCCAAATGAAACACAGGTGAAATTTGTTAGTCCATGTAACACACAGGGAGGTTGCCAGCACAACTCGGTAGCAGCCTTCTCCAAAACAACTGAAGTCAATGGGGACCTGTTCTTTAGAGTTCCAAAACAAAAACAGCCAAACAATCACACTGTGAATAGAAAGACCTATACACCATTATTTGTTGCAAATCAATCAGCTGTGGTTAAGATTTGCACTAAATGATGGTGTAAATATACTGTAGGTCTTTTTGGAACTCTGAAGAACTGGTCCCCACTGACTTCAGTTGTTTTGGAGAAGGCTGCTATGGAGTTGTGCTGGGAACCTCCCTGTGTGTTATATGGACAAACTTCACCTGTGTTTCAACTGGCATGAGGGTGAGGAGATGATGACAGAATTTTCATTTTTGGGTGAACTATTCCTTTAATTTGCATCCATTTGTTTGGCAGTAAAAATGCACCTACCCTTTCAAGCAGGGACAGAGTGGCCTTCAGCGCTCCTTCCGGGCGTCCGAATGGGAAGCAGTACCTGTGGAGGCGACAGAGTGGGTTTTCCCATGAGCCCTCACAGCAGGCCAGTTTGGCACCAGATCAGGTCAGATCAGTTGGCCTGGCGGTCGGTGGTACGCCGCACTTACCTGAAGTGTGTGATCTGGTTTTCCAGAAGCACCCGGAGCCTCTCCTTGATCTCCTCGAAGCGCTCCTTCTCCTCCACCGTCACTGTGCCGATGCCGTCGGGCCTGAAAGCCAAACAGCAGCGGTGGGAGAGACACACAAACCCTTGCTGAGGTAACAGTGGAAAATCCCCGATAGATTTCTGGCAACAGTGTCCTATAGGGCTGAACAATTAATCGAAATTTTATCGAAATCGCAATATGGCCTACTGCAATTTTCAAATCGCAGGAGGCGCAATATTTGTTAAAGGCGAAATGTGTCAAAATACCATTTTAAATGAAATATTGTGGTGCTGCAGAGATGTCCTGGCCTACACATCATATTCTACAGACTTAAGAAAACATCTTTGTTTGGTACAGATCCCCGCAAAAATCACACCATAATCATTTTAATACGTTTTTCAGTGAAAATGAGAATAATGATGTAAAAATGATCATTCCCTCTAATATCGCAAATCATATCGCAATTGCAATATCAGTCAAAATAATTGCAATTAGATATTTTTTCAAAATCGTTCAGCCCTAGTGTCCTACATTCAAAAATACCACAAAAATAGAAGTATGGGAGTACTTGTTGTTGAAATTACTTGTTTACAACAATGTCTACCATGGTTTGACCAATGTGGGTTTATGAAGGCCGATACTGATGCCAATTTAATTATTTTTATATACTGAAGCTGCCGATTATCTTTAAATTTGACCATTTTATGCCAAAAAATTCCCCAAATATTACAAGTATTCAGTGTTTCCCCAGAATTGTGTTCTCGTCAGAGTGGAAAAGAATCGAAAGAGAATCCAAGGAGAATTTGAATCTGAGCATAAGAATAAAACTAACAACAAATCATATTCATGCATACTTGTGTGGAATCTGATAGCGCAGTGTTGATCAATTCTACAATACATATGTAATCAGTCAAACTGCATCATATCCATCATATCAGAGGTGGAGGGCATTAATAAAAAGCCTACATCAACCCCACATGTTGTTCAGACCTTAATGGTCTATTTGAGTGCTAGAAATCAATGCATCAGCGGTTTAGATAGGCTTTCTCTGAGTCCTTTATTCCTGAAAGTTGGCTACTTTGGAATCGAAAACTCTTATCATTTTATCATCATATATTTTTGAGAAATATTTGTAAATGCTGAGGAACAAAAACTAGGATATGTGCTTTGGAATGAGGTGGAGAAACATCACTAAAAATGAACTGCTCTGTTTTTGCCATATACATAATATGCCATTATTTTTGTTTGTTTTTTTGTATGTATGTTTAAAAAACATGTTGAAACAATTTGAGAAACTACTGTTTACAATGTGGACAAACACCAATAAAAAGAGTTTTGAAAAAAAAAAATGAACTACTGAGGTAAGTATCAAGTACTCAAGTAAAGCACAAGCACATCAACACTAAAATATTATAATATATAATAAATATATTTAATGCAGTAAATCTATTTTTTGACACCCAACAGCACAGTTAGTGCTAGCCTTGGTCCCAGGACTTGGGTGTATTCTTTCAGAGTAAGAGTCCTGATCTACAGTAGGATCCTTGATGGTCTTTAGTTACATAATGGATTGAAAGGATGCCAGTCTTCTTATTCATTCTACCTCACATCCAGGGCCAGCTCAGATAAAAGAAGCTGTCACACTTCTCCGTCTCATTTCAATCATTAGTACCTAAAAAGGAACTTTCAAATACTTTTATTTTTACCTGAAGTATATGATACATACCAATACCTGTTTTATACATAGTGCAATTTGTGTTAGAGGCATATTTCAACATTTCCTTTCACATACACGTCGGGTCTATATTACTAAGCCAAAATATATATCCTGATATTTTTAGTTTCACTTTCCCTTCACTCATACTGCATATTTCACATTTTTGCTACATTTTCATATGGTTTTCTTTTTTTCTGTCTCAGTATGTTGTCTGTCCTTGTGCAGTTTACAACCCATTTGCTGTGGTTTTATTCCGTTTTTGTTTGCTGTATCCAATTTCCCCACAGGGATGAATAAATATCGCCTGTTAAACTGCTGGCAAGGTAAAAGCTACCAATCTACGAGCACAAGCACTTCTGATAGGTGTTGTGAAGGCAGATCCTGTAGTCACGTCCTCTGGTGTGCCCTTCTGTTCCAATATATCCAATAGTAAAGGCTTACAGGTGGCTATGAGACAACACTGACACAGTGTCTGTTCAAATGTCCATGAAAGCGGAGGGGAGTCTGGATGAGATGACTGGTGATGCTGAGCAAATTGGTACCCTTCTACCCCCAACAGCACACACACACACACACACACACACACACACACACACACGACTACACCACTTATGGAGCAGCGTAGAGAGTGTGTGTGTGTGTGTGAGCAAAAAAGCTTACCCCCCCACTCCCCCCACTTTCTCACTGTCCTTCGCTGAGATGACATGTCAAGTGGGGGGGCTAGAGAGAGAGGGAGAGAGAGAGAGAGAAAGAGGGGGAGAGAGAGAGAGAGGGAGAGTGTGTGTGTGTGTGTGTGTGTGTGTGTGTCACGTCTCTTGTTTCTCAACATCCTGTCACAGCCACCAGTCCAGCGCCTCCTCTGTCACATGCACTCTGCTCACACTCCACCCAGACCCGACCGTGTCACAAACGATAAGGAGATCGGCCTCGCACACACACACACACACACACACACACACACACACACACAAACACGCCTGTTTGTAAAGCTGTAATTGCTAGTGATGTATGTATTGAAATAAGTGTGTGAGTCACAAAATAGGAGAAATGTCATAAGTCTACATTTTCAAACCTGCTTCAAAATACATGCACAATAATGCCTTGATAATATAATTCTAATTTTGTTGAAATGTCTCAATTGCATGTGTTAACAAGTGAATCGCAACTGAGCATATAGCTGTAATATAGGAGTATGAAGTATAGTAGTATGAAGGCTTTCATTCCAAAACACGATTTGAAAAAATTTGAACAAAAAGGAATTCAGGTAGCAATTTTGTTTTTTCCCAAATTGGATATAAAGTGTTTAGAAATGAAACACTTGATGTTACTGTATTATTGCATTATGCAATTTGGCCCGCTTGTCATTCACAGAAATTTGTTTGATTCACTGATGATGCCCTTGCCTTTTCCAGAGTGCGTGCGTATGTATGTGAGTGTGTGTGTGCCTGTTTGCAAATCTGTAATTGCTAGTGTTGTATGCAGGGATATGCAGTGGAGAGTAAACACAGATGCACCTAAAATCTGTTTACCATTTACCATGTTATTAGCAGAATAGAGTTACATAACTATCAGTATGTGTGGGAGACAGAAAATGGGAGAGGGGGATTGTGTGATGATAATGCATGTGTGAAAATGTCTACAGAATTTTGACAATTTGACAAAAAAAAAAAAAAGAGGGGAATTTCACACTAATTGAGGGCTGCAGGGCTTCTTTTCCAGTCCTGCTCTGTTCCTTGGCAGCTTCCTAGTGTTTGGTTGACCTGATGACCTCTCAGCGCCGCCGCCGACCACAACAAGCAAATGAGCCGTCAGTGACAGCGAGCGCGCAACGCGTTCATGCGTCCATTTATATCGCAGCGTCATCAGCGTATACGTTTCACTGTTCCTCGCCCTTCCACAGAATTTTGGGAAGATGGCTTTTAGTTATTATGCTCCACGGTCCTGGAATCAGCTCCAGAAAGATGCAAACCTGGATCACTTCATCCCTCTGGGTGATTTTAAAAGTCTGTTGCAGTCTTTAAAAACTGAAGTTTGCAGCTGTTTTACTTGAGATTGTATACTGTGTAATTTGTATATTTGTATGTATTCCTTGTAATTTTATATTGTGGTTTTGTGTTGTATTTTTGTGACATCTGTTTGCTGCTCTCTTGGCCAGGGCTCCCTTGCAAAAGAGATGAACATCTCAATGGGACTCACCTGGTTAAATAAAGGAGAAATAAAATAAATAAATAAATAAAATACGTGACGCAACAGCATACAGCGGGGAGACCGTCCAGCTCCATGTTTCTGACTGACACCCTGCTAAGTAATGGAATGACTTGTTGAAATTTTCAAATCAGTTCCATTACAGTGGCGTATGCTCAAAAGTCACTCACTTATAAAATCTCATGTATATATATATATATATTGCCACATATTGATTCTGTGCAGAAAATTCAGCCAAAAACACAGCTTTCTCCAGAATTCAAACTTTCACATGTGCAGCCACAATTTATTATTTTAATTACACATACTGTATTTATACATTTTGATTTCAAGAATATTTAACCCAAAAATATTTGAGCTAAAAATTCAATTCCAGAATTAAATCAGTTAAATTAGAAAGCATTGGTTGCCTGTTGATCTGACTTTTTGCCTGTTGATCTCCCTCTTCAAACATTCAACCTTGAGACTCCCAACCATAAATTAAAAACATTTTAAAAATTTAAATCATATTGACATTTCATTACACAGGCACAGAGTGCACCCATTCACTGTCTGTATGCTTGTAACATACTGAATATCACTCTGTTTTATTTGGAGGATATTTTTACCAACTCTTTTGAGCGGACATGAATCTTGTCATGTGGTAAATTCATTGCATACATCATAGCAAAAAGTATAATACTGGTGTAAGTTCAATAAAGACAGGATCTTGTAAGGAATTAATTATTTTCTGGAAATACATTTGATTTGTGTTTATATTTGGTGGTTGTTTGCCTTGATTTTGCCCTGATTGCCATATATGCAGTTTGATATTAGTATTATTTTAAAAGCCATGACATATTATGTTGGCCAGAAAAAGAATGGCTCACTATGTGTGGCTGTTGTACTTTTGGCAGAAGTTTTCAAAAATGGTCACTTTAGTGTTAAAAATGACTGAAGCTCAATCTCAGACTGATAACTGATAACAAATAACCTAGCTACTCATTGAAATTAAAACTAATCAAATAGAAATAAATAAATTGAAACAAAAAAAAACAACATGTTTTGTCTGTAATTAAATTTTAGAAATGTGTCGGTTTTTAATTGTAAATCTTTATCGGCATCAAGAGTGAGCTCAATGCCTTTGTAAAAATGTCATAACGAAACACTTCTGGCTGTTATGAGCTGCTTTCTCTTTTTTTTTTTTGTCTGAAACTCAATCCGAAGCGAGTCGACGGCGAGCTGGACAGAAGTCAAGTCCTGACGCTTTACCAGACGACCAGGCTACCGACTCTAACTTAGTGCATCAACGCCTCCAGGCCAGCAGGCTATTAGGAGGCGGGGGGGTGGGGGTGGGCGGTATATGTGTGTGTGTGTGTGTGTGTGTGTGGATGGGGTATGTACAGGGCAGCAGGGCAGGCTGGTGAGAGATGTGGGACAGGAGGGATAGTGTGTGACGGTGTGTGTTTGCATGTGGGGGCAGGGGTGTGTGTGTGTGTGGGGGGGGGGCACAGTGGCGTTGGCAGCAGAGACACTCGCCCGTCACACATGACGACCTGTCAACCTGTCATGCCTTGACCTCCAGGCGCAAACGGCTGGACTGGCAAAGCCGGGCTCCTCTGTGGGTGTGTGTGTGTGTTAATGTGTGTGTGTGTGTGTGTTAATGTGTGTGTGTGTGTGTGTGTGTGTGTGAGTGTGTGTGTACATCCTCTCTATATTTCTCTCTCTAGATTTCAATCAAACCCTCTTCCCATCTTATTTCTCTTCCATCCCTCTGCCTCCACCTTTCTCCCTCTCTTTCTCTCTATCCCTCCCTCTCTCTCTCTCTCTCTCTCTCTTTACCTCTCTCTCTCTCTCTCTCTCTCTCTGTCTTGGAGCTAGTGCTGTCCATCTGTCCAGGCTGATCAGAACAGTCCTCAGTCCTCAGTCAGCCCCATCACTGTCTGTCAGCAGGACGGAGGGAAGGATGGGTGGATGGATGGATGGATGGGGAGGGTAGGGGGGGTTGTGGGGGGTTGGGGCGGGTAGGGGGGGGCAGACTGACAGACAGCCCTCCCTGACCTTTGCCCTCAGCACTGGAGTGGCCCTCGTCTATCTTTGTTATGCTTCATCCGGAGACGGCCAACTGTGATGCTGACAGATCTGATGTCTGTGTACATCATAACAGATTAGACAGGAGGTAAATACTGCAACTTAGATAACAGTGCACATACCATAACAACCCCCCCCCCCCATAAAAACTTCAGGAAATGACATCACTTGATTGCCAACTACATGAAAACTCTTCTTCTGAAACAAAATTTAAAGTAGTAGTCTGTGACATTTTCATGTAAATACTGTAAATGTCTGCGTAGTGAGTCACAGTCGTGATCCAACCTATATGCAGTTCATGAAAGCTTTTACAGTTGCTGTCCAGTGTCTTGGTAGGTCCTTCCCGAGGAAAAAAAATCCTTTGGCGCACAGGACGTGATGCGTGATGCAAGAAAAAAAACACCGCAGCAATGACACAATAAAGACAAATTTTCAAAAACACCACAGCGTTGAGCGCTTAGCACTAAAGATGGAGACAAAATAACCCTGCATAAACTAACCCTGATACAACTCCAACTCAAAGTCGGACAAAAGACGGCTAAACCTGATGCAAGTCCATCTAAATTTGATGAACTCCATCGAAGTCTGACAAAGCTAAACCTGATGCAACTCCATCTAAGTGTGACAAAAGACAACTAAACCTGACTCAAGTCCACCTACTGTATATCTGTCAAAAGACTGCTAAGCCTGACTCATCTAAATTTGACAAACTCCATCTAAAGGCTCAATTATGCTCAATGTTAAATACGTATACGGATACGGACGGAGCCTTCTGTCCATACTCTAGGTTCATTTCGTCCGTATTTGTGCACGTTTTCTGAAAGCTTACGGATACGGACGAAACGGAGCAGTACCACCGCAGTGCCATCGGAAATCGTGGGGGCAGTGAAGCCAATAGTTCAAGCGAGACCAGTGAGACCAGCGAGACACGACGAAGACATGTTGTTTGTTGTTCACAACAAACATGGCGATGGTGGACAGAAACGGTGGACAGAAACTTTTGACTCTCTACTGCCCTCTAGTGGATGTATTGCTTAACATCCATGCCAACGTAAAGGACGCATGGAAGTATGTGGGCAGCGACGGTTACATTGTTTGAAACGGACGTATTTATTTCCGTACGTAAAGGGAGCATAAATGAGCCTTAAGTCTGACAAAAGACAGCTAAACCTGACAAAGTTAATTCTACAAATGACAAAGGCGGCTGAGGATGTCCTGAAATGATGACGCATTTCAGACAGATTTTGATGGCCTTCCTCTATTGCTATCGTTATCTGTAGCTGTGAAGCAAATATCATTTTTGTCTCAAGTAGGCTACAAGGGGTGAGTGATCTGTAATGTTGTACGTACCTACATTAGATTTTTAATAAACTGCAAGTATGAGCAAAATAATAAAATACTAATCATAGAGTTTTTTCTTTATATGTACATTTTATATGAGGGTCTTCATAATTGCCACTGATGTCATCAGAGAACTTTTTTTATGGCGTTGCTTACGGCAAAGCGGAAAAGGGATGAGGATATATTTCTTTGATCAGCTTCAGCAGATCTAAGCACGAACAATTTAGGGTAACATTTTGGTTCGAAGTCAGCCCATACTGATCAGGTTTTTCCAAGTCCGGCCCTAATTGGACTCTACCCCTGCATACTCTTGGCTCTCCATTGCACATGATTGCCCGTCCCCGCCATAGACTATGAGATGACTTACCTTCTAGCTCCAGAGGAATTTGGGGACCAGAAGTCCTTTTTCTTCATGAACTCAATGATTTTGAGTTCCTTCTTAGCAGTGGGGGTAGAAGGTTCGGGGGCACAGGGGTAAAGAGCTCTTTCGAGTTCGGCCTCAGATACCGGCCAGTTTAGCAACTCGGACACACGCTGGCTAGTTTTAGTCGCGTGGAAGTGTATGGTTTTGGGGAACAGGGGAAGGAAATTTTGTGAGAGTAAACAAGGTGAAGAGGTAAAAAGAGAAAAAAACACACAAAAGAAACAGGAAGAGTGAGCATGCAAACAACAAGCAACGTGAAAACCAACAGATTAAAATAAAAGTACACCGAAAGAAAACATGACAAAGTAAATTTTCAAAAAACAACAAATGTTCAAGACTACAGTGGATGACTAACAGAAAAAGCAATTGAAATCAATGGAGGAAAGACAGAATAAGCACAGATGGAATGAGGATGGAACAAATTATTCCGGGATTTCTATGCAACATGTGTGCTGTTGCAGTTTCTATTGCC
Source organism: Centroberyx affinis (assembly GCF_046629955.1). Classification (NCBI taxonomy): domain Eukaryota; kingdom Metazoa; phylum Chordata; class Actinopteri; order Beryciformes; family Berycidae; genus Centroberyx; species Centroberyx affinis. Next base: position 55,581 of record NW_027282798.1, read on the forward strand.
CTTCAAAAAACAATTTTTTCTATTAAGTATTCCCTTTTAGAGAAAAGTGGTTCATGGTCTCATTGATGTCAAAGAATTTTTGACATTTTACCCGGGCCGCCTGGCCTCTTAATGAAGACAACTGTGGATTTCAATGGTGCCATTATTAGCCTATTTGTCTACTATATGTACAGTATGTAGTATTTGCTCAAGTGTGAAAAAGTATGAATGTTCACATGAACGTGTATATGCTAATATAGAAAGCCATAAAAAAGACACTTTTCCTGGAGGTTGGAGAATACGTTTGGTGGGTTGGGTTTGTTTTTTTGTTTATTGACAATTGTCACTCTAGATACATTAAAGAGTAACTAAACCCCAAACCCAAATCTGTGGTGAAGCCTGACATCTAATGGTGAAAAGTAGGGTACTGAAATTGCCATCTGCTATTGGCTGGTCTTTGGTGCCAGGTGATGTCACCTTCTCTAGAGTACAACAGGTGGTGACATCACCTGGCACCAATGACTAGCCAATAGCAGATGGCCAGGTCAGTACCCTACCTTCAGTATTAAATGTCAGGCTTTACCAGGTTTGGGTCTGGGGTTTAGTTACTCTATAAAAAAACAATTTCTGACATTTTCTACCGTAGTGAAACTTGTTCTCCACACGGGAACCAAAGCTAGCAGCGGTCAAACATTTGTACCTGCGAGGGAGAGGGAAGGGACCCGAGGCTAGTCGAGGGTTGGATCCCCCCGTGTCGTACCGTACCTGTTTCCGTGGACGTGGGAGGCACAGAAGGCGAAGCTGTAGTGCAGCAGGGTGGGGTCGATCATGGCGCCGTTCTCCGCCCTCTCCAGCAGATCGCTCAGGTAGCACAGATGGCGATGGCAGCCGCGAACACCGTTGCGCGCGCAATACTCGTCCATGACAAACACCTGACCGGGACTGAACCAACCCTGTGGGACACACACACACACCCTGCTGCTCGGTGACAACTTCTTTTTTTTTTTTTTTTGAATTAATGTTTTTGGTCAGACATTTACATTGAGATAATAGTTACATTATTACAATTACATGAATGACATATAATATGTCTTCTTTCAAGGTCTGTCCAGTCTTTTTTTTTTAACAACTAAAAGAAAAAAGTCTGAAGTCCAGCAATAACATTCAAATCTAGCCAGACAACCAACACAGAACATCAAAATGAAGACAAAACAAAAACAAAACACCCTAGGAAATCTACATAGCATAAACAGCACGTACCTGGTCCAAATACAAAATATGCTACGGTAGGTAGCATCAAACTTTTATATCCAACAATTGGGCAAGGAATGGGCCCCATACTTCATTAAATAGCATTTCCCTCCCAGCCACTCTATAAGTAACCCGCTCAGAACTTGCCATTGTACTCGGTGACAACTTCTGATGGAGTGAACACTGAGGCGTGAGGTTTTACAGCAAGAACCAAAGCAAAGTGGAAAACTGGCTTTGCAACTGAATAGAGTTGTCACACATGCCTCCACTAGGTGGAGCTCTCAGACAAAAGTCGGACAAAAGATTTGGCAGTTAGTAGAAGTGGTTATAGTTGAGTTAATCTGTTTCAACCGATGTCCGTTAGCTGTTTGATGTAAACGAATGCCAACTTTTCTTCTCCACTAAAGGTAGGCTAAGATATGTTAGTTTATATCATTTAAGGGGCTAAAGTTGATGATGCTTACCAGCTAGGTTTGCTAATATACTGATTTTGAGAGCAAGAGAGGGAAGCACAATCTTTGACAATGCTATGTTAGCCTTGTCGCTAACGTCAGCTTTCTGCTGAGTTTTGACAATTTGCTAAGCACTTGTGCAACAGACTCATCTGCACAGTTCCCATGTAAGTGTGACACTTTATGGCCTGAATGCCCAGACTTTCTTTGTCACCATAGCAACTAACCCTTAAAATGTCATAGTCACCATTTTATGGTTTACCAGCCAAATTACCATAGCAAACAGTGGAAGGGCCGTTTTATCCATTCAAGTTCTGTGAGTGAACAGCTAATACACATATACAAATCTGCATGTTTTGTACAGAAGTCATTTGTAGCTGTAAATTGAACATATTTGATAAGGGGAATAGTGTCTTTTACATCTCTGCACACTTAGACACTTTCTGTACATATATAGTATGTATGGCCTTCTGTAGACCTGCTAATGTTTTGCACAATTTATATTTATATATTATAGTATTTTGCATGTTTTCTGTTTTTTATATGGAGTCAAAATTAATTCATGCAGATGATGCAGAGGAAGTTTTGATTGAATAGTTATACCTGCCAGGGTGAGTAATATTCTTTTTCCCCTGCCACCCCTGACTGTGCTTGTCATTCTTATAGTATGTATTATAGTATGTATATGTATGCATATATGTGTGTGTGTGCGTTTGAGTGTGTATGTGTTAATGTGTGTACGCGTGTGTGCATACATTCTCTCTATATTTCTCTATATTTCAATATTATATATATATTATAATATACAATATATTTCGCTTCCATCCCTCTGGTTCCACTCATATCCTTGTTTCTCTCTCTCTCTCTCTCCCTCTCTCTCTCTCTCTCTCTCTTTCTCCTTTTTGGTCATTCAATACACTGTATCCAGCATACAGTAGAACCTCACAAATGAGTTGATTTGAAAATGATTACATTACAATGAAATGACAACTACAGATATCCTGGGCAGCCAATATTAACTGTCCATATATATACTGTGTATATATATGTGTAACATACAGGTGTATCTACAGTTGATTTATACAAGGACAGATATAACTACAACATAACATATCTTCCCATTGAACTGTATCAAAGGACTTAAAGCTTGATCTAACACTAGATTGCTTTTAAACCTGGTCCTTGGAGATGGTTGGTATACATATACATGGGACCTTCATCAGGGTCATCTGGGCATTATTGCTTTAGGCCTTTCCTCACCAGACAGGAGTAGGAGTCATTGAGCCTGTGGTCCAAGGTGAGGCGCTGTACCAGCTCAAACAGCGAGGCGTGGTCAAAGTTACAGGGGTTGGCTGAAATAAACTCGTCCATGCCATGCTTCTGGGCTCGGTCAGCGTCTGGATAGAGAGACATAGACCCGTCCAACAGAGAGAGAGAGAGAGAGAGACAGAGAGAGAGAGAGAGAAACAGAGTCAGGGGTGGCAGAGGAAAAAGAATACTACTCACCCTGGCAGGTATAACTATTCAATCAAAACTCCTTATCATCTGCATAAATTTAGCATTTATGACTAGTATTAAACAGTCTTGCGAACTGAATGGGACCAAACCAATTCACGATGTAATAACTGTGCATAAGGTAATTAAAGAAATATATAAAAAATAATGATTTAATAAAGTGCACATAATGTAGTAAAGTGCTACAGACATTTTTGACATATAATATAATTATGTTATATGATATGAGGTGTGGTATGTTGGCTATTACATTATGAGGAGAGCTGCACGTTTGCACGCTGAATCATGATTTTTAATGGGTGCTGTACCTGTCTTGGAAAACTTTGATCAACTGTTCATAGGTTTCAGTGTTGATGAAACATCACTCTATCATCTGAACAGCTGATGGAAAAATTTCCATCAAATATTGTACCCACTGATAGTATGATTTTGTTCAATTACATGTTATCAAGAAATTGCAGCTCATTTCATAATGTAATAACCCAACATTACACGTAATTACTTATTACGTTGCCAGTACGTTATTACATTACGTGTCCAGCACTTTACTACACTATGGATTTTTGTATCAAAAAAGAGACAATTTACTTAAGTTTCCAGTTTTGACTGAATAGGATCCCTCTGGCCAGGGTCAAAGCAAAGGTGGATGGGGCAGTGTGAGTTAGACAGGCAGCTTTCAGGAGGTGACTACTGCTCTAGAGGTTAAAGGTTAGTGCTATATTAAAATTAGTGCTACATTATGTTCATGCAGAGCCTTTCCTATAGGGAAATTCACTGGGCTGACACCATACCATTACCACCATGACTTCAGGGATAATACACAAATCTATCTATTTCTCCTCCTTAAAAAGGCAACTTATTAACAAGACTTATTAACTACGGAGCACCTCTGGGGTCACATGGTAGAAAAAAAACTCGATGTGTAAATCTGTGCGAACAGATTTGTAAACTGTGCAAATGGATTTGTAAACTGTGCGCACGGATTTCAAGACCGTGCCCTCGGATTAACAATCCATGCGAACGGATTTGTAAACTGTGTGAACGGATTTGTAAACCGTTTCACAATCCGTTCGCACAGTTTACAAATCCGTGCGCACAGTTACATGCACTCTTCTATTCATCAGCGAATGGACCTGCCTTGCATGGACTGCGGTGACCACATCCACCAAGTAAATTCAATGTTATCTAGATTTAACGGCAGATTTAATGATAGTGAAATTAGTTAAATTGATTTAGCTTTGTGTTTTTGGAGTTTCACAGCTTTTTTTTACAAATCCATTCACACAGATTTACACATCAAGTTTTTTTTTCTACCATGTGACTCCAGAGGGGCTCCGTAATTAACAACACTTTGGGAGTGTGTTGAAACTAGTTGGGGAAGCTTGTTCAAAAACAAAATACAGGCCAGAAAATGAGTTTTGAAAGCCAGAAATCTGCTATTGGGAAGCAAAAATTTTACATTCTGCGCCTTTAATTTATATAACATCATGAAGTTGATGTGAAAACACTGATGGCTGATTGAGCCCAGCAATTCTGCCTTATAAAATTGTATTTCACACCGCCATGATAGCCAGTGGGACTGTCTCATGCCACCTACTAGTTTAAGGCAAACCTGCAACTCAAGAGTAACCAAAGAGCCCACACTCCATTACCCCCAGCACCACCCCCAATCCCCCGGTACCCCCCAATAACCCTACCCTCCCCTGCCCGACCCCACAGCACTTCACTATAGAGCCTGTGGCCACGACCCCCCGGGGTGGCCCCTAATTAATCGCTGCCCCGAACATCTCAGAACAAGCCTGGGCCGTGGCCCTGCCATGGGAGCCCCCCGCTAATCTCCATTGTCCCCAAAATAGGGGGCTTTGAATAAAATTTGACAACAAATTTTCACTTGCTTTCCCAGTTAGTGGGCTACGCTTAGGCAGTAATCCTGACATCAGGGTGCTAGGAGGGAATGGCTGAGCAAGTTGGCTTGTTGCTAATCCCCAGACCGTCATTCTTACTGTGGGGGGGCGGAGGGGGGGGAGGGGGGGGGGCTGGTGCTACTCTCAACCAGCCACTGCTGGGGTACATAGGGGGTACACCTGCTCTGTTCTGTCTGCACTTCCACGGATTTACATGTCAATTCCTTAATAACCACCTAAGCTTAGACCTATATAACATAAAAAAACATATAAAAAAAATCACCCACCTCTGATATGGTGGATGTGATGCAGTTTGTTTGGTTAAATACTGAATGTATATTTACTATTAGAACATATTAATATTAGAATCAACATCGAAAAACCCACGTTGGTCAAACCCTATAACCCTATTATAGATCTAAATTGTCATTGTGTATTGTGATTCTTTATTGTCCATTTACCAATACACAAGATCTAATATAGCTATGCCTTATTTAGGGTGAGTGCCCATATAGAAATCTGTCTTAGATGTCAGAGAGCTGGGTATGGGTGAGAGCAAGTACATCACTGGAGTTACCTTCCATCATGAGCCACCTACCCACAATCCTCCAAAATGTCTCTCCTTCAAATGAATGGGTAGCATCACTTTGCCTGCAAATTTCCCTCCTAATGGACATTCCCCTGTAAGGCTCATTGGCAGAACAGCTGGTTGTGTTTAACTTACAACTTGTCTGTCTCAGAATTGAAAATACATGGTTAACTTCTGTACTGTTTTTGACTGGGAACTGATCATTTCAACACTGATACACCTGGTTCATTTTGTGTTTAATATCAGCCATTAGCTAGCTAACCATAGTATCTGGTCAGCTAACTATTACTGTCTTGTTGTAAACACATGATTTGCACACTAGCTAATGTATCTGGTAGAAACTAGCGTTAGCAGTGGCTAGTAGACACATGTTAACATCAACATTGGCTAGTTAGCTAACTAACAAAAATAAAAATCAACTGTTTGTTCAGGTGAGCGGACTCTTCTCAAGCTACAACTAGGTTTTGGAGCAGCCTAGAGACTAGAGCTAAAGACAAGACAGTTTACTGTGTCACAGTAAATCTTCCTAGACTATTCACTTGCATTTATAACATTAATGAACTGACCTACCCACCCCGCAACAATCATTTTCTACTAGGCCTATCTCTCAGTTCTTTTATCAGGGCTGTAGTCGAGACCGCCTTGGTCGAGTCCAAGTCCAGATTGAGTCATTGGTGAATCGAGTCCGATGCAAGACCAAGACCAGGGGGGGGGTTAGGGTTAGTCATATTCACAATATTCATTCATATTAACTACGACCGTCAAAAATCGGTTTCGGTCTCGAGACCGGACTTGAGTACTACAGCCCTGTCTTTTATATTTAGCCATTATTTGTCCACAGCCAGTTCTCTACTGGACCTCCATCAGTTTTGCTAAGAGATTGGTGACGTAACTGCAAAGCCTCTAATGTCCAAAATCATGGAAGTGACTGTGTCTTGCCAAAGTCCACAAAAATGGGCTGTATCTTTGTCTAAAACATCATTTTAGTGATTAAAAGATGTCTATAGAGACCAAGATATCTGATCTGGGGCGAGGGTGGTGGGTTGTCGGGTTGTCTGTCCCGTCCGACAGAACGAACCTGCGACAAATGTGAATGAAGGTTACACCGAGCTACGCGGCGATCATGAGATTTGTCAGCCAACGTTGCTCTTCGCCGCCGAACGAAGGCATCCCAGCTGTCAATCAACAAAGGAACAAAGAGCGGGATGCCGGACGCCGATGGTGTCCCCCCAACAAGTCCCCCCAAATCTAAAAAGGTGACATTGCGGTGCCCCTTTGGTCTGTAGCTGGTGGCCTGTCAGGTCTGTTTGACGTGAGTGAGTGGGAGTGAAGGCGGGAGGGCTGGACAGTAACATGCAGTGACACTAGTCACCCCCGTCCGTCTGGGCTGGGGAAGGACGGCCCTGACAATGATTGACGGCTGCTACTCATTTATAGATCCAGCCGAGCCGCTGACTGGGAAGAGGAGAGGAACCGGGAGGCAGCGGCGGTGCTGGTGGTGCTGGTGGTGATGGTGGTCACAAAGCATTTGAGGCTATTTAGCACGTGGCTTGCTTTTTTTTTTCCCTCCGTTTTTTTGTTGTTGTTTTTTTGGGGACGGACTGACCATCAAACACACAAACATCACACCACATACATGTTTGTATTATTATACTTGTGAGGACCTCCAATGACTAGATTCTTTTCCTAACCCCTGACCCTGACTTAACCCTCACCACTACATGCCTAACCTTTACCTTAACCTAAACCTAATCCTAATTTCAGTTCAATCCTAAACCCAAATCCCAAACTAACGTGAAGTGAGGACCAGCTAAAATGTCCTCACTTTGGAGGATTTTCCTCATCTTTCAGGATAGAGCTACAAAACGCACACACACACACACACACACACACACACACTAGGGATGGGATGATATGCTTATCTCACGATACAATTCGCTACGTGATATGGGGTTCAGGATTCAATACAACCACAATACGATGTGATAAATAAAATTTCAATGAGTCTGATTGTGCAGAATTATGTTTACTTTTGAGCCACAAATCTTTTTAATGGCATTGGCTTGCTAGAATGTAAACAACAATTTAAAAATTATACATATATATATATACGTATATAATTTGGATGGAGAGTTTGTGAAATTGTGATGGTCAAACTGTCTCATTTGTGATTATTACAGCAGAATAAAATGGAGCTAATATCGCGATTCATTTTTCTGCCCTACGATACGAATCGTCACATTTTTGTATTGCGATATATTGAATTTCGATATGTCGTCCCATGCCTAACACACACACACACACACACACAATTTAGCTGCAGGATAAATCTAGAAGTGACCACCCCACACTCAAGTATGTCATCTGCAGGTTATAACAGTTACAGTTTGTAGTGTAGCATAACATGTGTACCAGATGGATCCACTGCAGCAGCTGAACCATTGGTGGATTAAGGCAGAGGCGAGTAATGCATTCACAATGTAAGTGGGGAGCTTTTTAGACGGAGGCAATAAGAGCAGGATTGTTCTCACTTAATGACGCAAGAAAAGTAAAATGCTCCCACTTCAGTATAGGTAAC